>NC_066516.1:22976534-23021534 GCF_024679095.1 Eriocheir sinensis
CAAGACTTACCAACACAAAGGGCTGTAGCTGTCTAGGACACTGGGGAGAAAGAAACTGTGGAACACCTAATTGTAGAATGTAGCAACTATGAGAGGTAGAGAGGGGAGTTAGTACCAGAAGTGATGGTGATGAGCCGATGAAAAGCGATACAGGTCAAAAGAAGAAGAAGAAGAAGGTTTGTCTTGGCTCAGAATGCCAAGTCGTATAAAATTTCCTCCAAGATATAAATACATAATGAACAAGTAAAGCCTGTGTTCGTGATTTATTAATTGCTTTAGTGTATCATGTGCCTAAACCGAAGATTCATAATTTCATTTACCATAATACCGCTAGTGAGTCAAAGATTATTGAAGAAAAATGTTCTTAGTATTCATAACTTTGTTTTGAATTACATTGGAATAAGCAAAACATTTTTTTTATAGTAGACCCACTTTTCTGTACCAAATTATGCTTTCCAGATAATCTGGCATTTTTTTTGGACCCACACACATTGCCTTAAGGCCTCTAGCTCCGCCCAGTTTCCGGCCGCCGGACAGGCCGCATCGTATAGTGTGTGTCCGCCTTTAGATTTTGCCATACAAGTCCGAGGTAGATAGTTTTTATCAATAGCTCAAGAGCAATAAGCAAAGGAAAACAAATAAAGCTATTCAAGGCGCAGCACAAGAGTTAAATTTTACCATACAAGTCCGAGGTAGATAGTTTTTATTAATAATTCAAGGGCAATAAGCAAAGAAAAATGAAAACAAACAGCTAGTCAAGGCGCTGCTCCTGCCAAAGCAAAGAGGAGTGGCCATTAGAGAGGTCAGCTTCGGATGGAGGTTTGAATGTTTGAGATTAGAGCAGCGATAAGCGACGTGTTGGGCCGAAGTGTCAACAAGGTACCGGGTTGGCGTGGGTCTCGTTGCTGGCTGTTGGGAGCTCTGCAGTTGAAGATCGGGGAGAAGGTCACATATATAGCCGGTCTTTGTATGCGCCGGTCTCCTCTTCCTCCTCCCCTTCGATATCCTATTCCTCCCTACTGTTTGTTTTTTCTTTTTTTGGTTGTCTTCGTGTTCGTATTTTTTTTTGGTGGGGGTTATTCGTAGTTTCCCCTTTCATCCTATACAAAGCTCGTCTATTATATGTTTCAAGTTCCCCATTTTTTTATCTTATGTTTTTTTTTACAGCAAAGGAGACAGTTCAAGGGCATAAAAAAAAAACAATAATGAAAAAAAAAAAAGCCCGCTACTTGCTGCTCCTAAAAAGTTTCATTTCGCTTTTTTTGTTTACTTTCCTGTCTACTTTCTCTTTGTGTGTGGTTGTTCATCGGTGTTTTTTCTTCCATAAAGCTCGCGTGTTAAATCTTTCATCCCCATAGTTTTTTTTAGTTTATTTCCTCCTTTGTTTACTTTAGTGTGTGTTTCATTTGGTGTTTCTTTTATTCCTCTTCGTGGTTGCTCACTTTTTTTTTTTTTGCCCATGCGTTTTCCTGTGTGGTTATTCAGTGTTGCTCTCTCCTCTTCCACAAAACTCTAATGTCTTTCACTCCCTCCTTGTCTCTGTGGGGTGTCGCGGAGGAAGTTGTGTCAGTTAAGTTCAGTTGTCGGTCGGGAGTTTTGCCTTTGTAACGGCACTCCCTGATGTGTCCTTACTGTCTGGGTCTGTTATGTTCCTCTTTTTCTTTTATTCTTTTTCTCTTATTGTCCAAAACTTCTTTACTGTTGCTTTTGTTTCTTCGGTGTGGTCATTTTCAAATAAAAATTCTCCAATAGTGTCGTTCTCTTCTACGTATGGTTGTTGCAGCCTTTCACATTTCTTCCTTTCCTCTGCGCTGTATAGTTAGTTCTCATGGTCTTGGTCTTGGCTGGTAGTTCCTCTCTTCATTATCTACAACGGAGTGACCTCTACCTCGGAACTCTCGCACAACAGCTGAAGAGAAGGAGGGATTAACAGGCGCTGCTTCTCTCTCTCTTGGGAAGGGGAACTGCTGGGGTACGATTGTGGGTGCGTGGTCAACGGCGGGGTGTCTTGTTGAGGTAGCTGCTGGTTGGGTATTATGTAACGGGTTGAGGTTGGTTTGCAATGAGGTAAGAGTGGAAGTATTAGGTCAGTCCTCCTTCCCGAGAGAGAGAGAGAGAGAGAGAGAGAGAGAGAGAGAGAGAGAGAGAGAGAGAGAGAGAGAGAGATTATTGAATAACACTTACAATGTCTTTTAGTAATGGGTTGGGTTTTGCATTGCACCACGTTTTCACACACACACACACACACACACACACACACACACACACACACACACACACACACACACACACACACACACACACACACACACGCAATGATGAATGGAATGCTTTATCTAACGAAATCATCATCTTCGCTGAACGGCACAAGTCATTTGGTAGTGAGCCATGGTTGAGCCGGCGAAGATGATCGGATAGGGGCAGAAATTCAATCCTTCATATTCCTCTCTCTCTCTCTCTCTCTCTCTCTCTCTCTCTCTCTCTCTCTCTCTCTCTCTCTCTCTCTCTCTCTGTGTGGCACTTCCTTTATACTACCCAAATTCCTTATGCAGTAGCTTACCAGCATCTTCATTCTGTCATCTCTTGCTGGTAAACCCTGGAGCAGCCCATCGTCTGTATTTGTTCCTGCCTAAGACTTAACCTCTCAGTTTTTCAAGAGAGGATTATCAATATCAAGGCACCTCTCCATATGACTCTGGCCTCTTTATTTCGGATTCTTTCTCTGAACACTGCGGGCTTTTTTGTGCGCCCTTGAGCTGCCTCCTTTCCTGTAAAAAAAAAAAAAAAGACATTGGCCAATTGGAAGCCTGTGGTGGGCTTGACAGTTCCCTCTGGTCGGCACATGTCACCCCCTTCGCATCTAAGACGGAAGGGTGATTGAGTCAAAGTCCACCCTTCGAGGAACTGCATTCTATCATTGACAAGTTAGAAGCCTCATTAGCGCCAGTCTTTGCTGATCGGCACGTCTTCTCGTCATGGATTGGACAGCTATACGGACATGAAGATTGGGTCAGAAAGTCAACCCATGGAAGGCCTTTCTTTTTGTAGTACTTTCTTCAGCACCATTGGCGAACTCGAAGCCTCATTTGTGTCAGTGTTTGTTATTGGGCACGTCGTTGGGTCATTATTAACCATAGACTGGGCAGCGAAGTAGACGAGTTGGGGCACGAAGTCAATCCATCGGTGTACTTTCTTTCTGTAGCACTTTCTTCAGCACCATTAGCGACCTGAAAGCCTCACTAGTGCCAGTCTGCTAATAGGCACGTCTTTGGGTCATTAGCCTTGGACTGGATAGCTAAGAAGACAAGGAGAGTGGCTCGAAACACTTTCTGTAGCACTTTCTGTAGCACTTTCTTCAGCACCATTGACTAGTTATAAGCCTCATTAGTGTCAGTCTTCGCGTCGTCAGGTCATTAGCCATGGGCCGGGCAGCTAAGAGGACCCGGCGATTGGACTGGACAGGGGCACGTAGGTAGTCGGGTCCTGGCTGGGTCCGCGGGCCTATTAGCGACGCCGTAATATTCCATGACGTCAATGGCCAAGGGCGCCGCGCGCCCATTGGCTGCCCCGACCCCTGTGACGCCGGCGGGGCCACTCACCCAGCTCGTCAGGCAGGCTCTCTCTCTCTCTCTCTCTCTGTGTGTGTGTGTGTGTGTGTCCCTACCTTTCTTTCTTTCTTTTTCTTTCTTTCTTTCTTTCTTTCTTTCTTTCTTTCTTTCTTTCTTTCTTTCTTTCTCTCTCTCTCTCTCTCTCTCTCTCTCTCTCTCTCTCTTCTTACCCCGTTCCCTCCTTTTGCCCACCTCTTCACGGGTCCTCTCTCGCCTTCCCTGTGATCGGCATGATGGTCTTGTGGGCTCCGTTGGGCTTACTGGTACTCTGGCATGCCCGGCGAGCCAATCCAGAGGGCCGCAGGGGGTGATGAGGCTCGTTGGCTGGCTGGAGGCGCTCAAGTCATAAGGGGAAGGGGCGAGAGAGTGAGTCAGGGAGGGAGAGAGAGAAGAGGGTGAGAGAGAGGGTTTGAGTGTGGTGTGCGTGAAGCGAGTGGCACTGTATGAAGAGAGAGAGAGAGAGAGAGAGAGAGAGAGAGAGAGAGAGAGAGAGAGAGAGAGAGAGAGAGAGATCCCTTTATGGCTATGGAACCCGAAAGAGAGAGAGAAAGAGATTTGGACAAGTTGATAATATGTGGTCCAACTCGTCTCCTCGGTCAGTATGTTGATGAGCTTCGTTCTGTGTTGCCTTGGGAGGAGAAATAGGAGAATGTGGAGTGAATCGGTGTCATTAGCTTTTAAAATTCAGGAGTTTGACGTAAGCGGTGCAAAAAACAGATGTGGACGTGTGTGTTTCAGTGTGTGTGTGTGTGTGTGTGTGTGTGTGTGTTTGGTTCGTGGCTGTGAGGTAAATAAGTACTGTTAATCGTGTTATTAGTATTATCAGTTTTCATATTTTTGGGTCTACTGAGTGCTATATCTCCTCCTCCTCCTCCTCCTCCTCTAAATTCTAACCCCTCCTCTTCTTTGTTCAAACTTTGGTGCTTTCTTCTTCTTCTTCTTCTTCTTCTTCTTCTTCGTCTTCTTCTTCTTCTTTTTCATTTTGTTCTTATTTGTGTGTTCGTCCTCCACCCCATCCTCCTCTGTTTCCTTTTCCTCTTTTTCTTCTTTCTATTCTTTCCTCCTCCTCCTCCTCCTCCTCCTCCTCCACAGCCACAGGAGGAAGGACTAACACAACAGTAGCAACACTCTACATAGCCTTTCCTGAACCATCCACAACCTGATCCACAAAGACTCTGTGCTTACCCTATTCTGCTCCTCCTCCTCCTCTTCCTCCTCTTCCTCCCTTATCTTATATGGAGAACAGCAGCAGTGGGGAGAAAGAGACAGAGAAACTCGTATACTCTCCCCCTCCTCCTCCTCCTCTTCCTCCTCCTCCTCCTCCTCCTCCTCCTCCTCTAAGCACTGCATCTATCCGCTTCTGTTTGGTTTTATTGGTGTTTTATTTTCCTGTTTTCCTTTTCCTTTTTCTGTTTTCCTGTCCTCCGTTTTTTTTTCTTCGGTTTTCTTAATGTTTTGTATTTAAGAACTAGGCCTACATTTTTTTTTATACTGGTCTTACTTGAAGTGGTGGTTGTGGTGGTGGTGATGGTAGTGGTAGATATTATAGCGGTGGTGGTGGTGGTAGTGGTAGTGGTAGGGATTATAGCGGTGGTGGTGGTGGTAGAGATTATAGCGGTGGTGGTGGTGGTGGTAGTGGTGGTGATGATGGTAGTGGTGGTGGTGGTAGTGGTGGTGATGGTGGTAGTGGTGGTGGTGGTGGTCGTATTGATAGTGATGGTTGTGGTGGTGATGATGGTAATGTTGGTGGTGGTGGTGATGGTGATGGTGGTGGTTGTGGTGGTGATGATGGTAATGTTGGTGGTGGTGATGGTGATGGTGGTTGTGGTAGTGGTGATTATGGTGGTGGTGGTTGTGATGATAACGGTGGTGGTGATGATTATGGTGGTGGTAGAGGTGGTCTTGGTGGTGGTGGTAGTGTTGGTCTTGGTGGTGGTGGAAGTCGTGGTGGTGATGATGAGTATGGTGGTGGTAGAGGTGGTAGTGTTGGTTTTGGCGGTGGTGGTGGTGATTATGGTGGTGGTGGTGGTGGTCTCAGTGGACCCAGCAGGAAGCAGTAAGGAGGCCACTCAATAGCTCCATTATCAAAGCTTTGCCAGTTTATTTTGGTCATTACGCACTGGCCACCCTCCTCCTCCTCCTCCTCCTCCTCCTCTTTTTCTTCTTCATTTTCTGTTCTTTTTCTTTTTTCTTCTTCCTTCTGTTTTTTTTGTTCTTTTCCTCCTATTTTTTTTATTTCCTTCTGCTCGTTTTCCTCTGCCTCCTCCTCCTCCTCCTCCTCCTCTTTTTCTTCTTCATTTTCTGTTCTTTTCTTTTTCTTTTTTCTTCCTTCTGTTTTTTTTTGTTCTTTTCCTCCTATTTTATTTTTATTTCCTTCTGCTCGTTCTCCTCTGCCTCCTCCTCCTCCTCCTCCTCCTCCTCCTCCTCCTCCTCCTCTTTTTCTTCTTCATTTTCTGTTCTTTTCTTTTTCTTTTTTCTTCCTTCTGTTTTTTTTTTGTTCTTTTCCTCCTATTTTATTTTTATTTCCTTCTCCTCCTCCTCCTCCTCTTTTTCTTCTTCATTTTCTGTTCTTTTCTTTTTCTTTTTTCTTCCTTCTGTTTTTTTTTGTTCTTTTCCTCCTATTTTATTTTTATTTCCTTCTCGTTCTCCTCTTCCTCCTTCTCCTCCTCCTCCTCCTCCTCCTCCTCCTCCTCCTCTTTTTCTTCTTCATTTTCTGTTCTTTTTCTTTTTTCTTCTTCCTTCTGTTTTTTTTTGTTCTTTTCCTCCTATTTTATTTTTATTTCCTTCTGCTCGTTCTCCTCTGCCTCCTCCTCCTCCTCCTCCTCCTCTTTTTTTATTTTCTTTATCCCGATCTTGTTTATTTTTAATCTCCTCCTGATCGTTTACCTCCTCCTCCTCCTCCTCCTCCTCCTCCTCCTCCTCCTCCTCCTCCTCATCATCATCATCTTCCTCTTTTTATTCCCCGATTCTGCCTATTTTGTTGTCGTTGTTGTTGTTGTTGTTGTTGTCTCGTCACCAACGTGTGTGTGGAGGTAATGAGAGAAGATCTGGAGAGAGAGAGAGAGAGAGAGAGAGAGAGAGAGAGAGAGAGAGAGAGAGAGAGAGAGAGAGAGAGAGAGAGAGAGAGACGTTCCATTTCACTTTTATTGTACTACCTGTGTTAATTATTTCTTTTCTCCTTTTCAAAATGTTAATGCTAATGTTATCTGTATTCTTTCTTTCTATCAATCGTTTAAAACTTGTACACTAATGTTTCTTGGTCCGCTTCTCTTTTCTGTTATTTTTCTCTATTTTTCATTTCAAGACGTGTTTATATAGCTACTAATATTTTCACTACTTGCCTAATTTTTACATTCAGTTATAGAAAGATGATAGGCATAGCGTGAGGTCTCTTTTTCTCTTCTGTTCATCTTCTTCAAAAGAAATGATAAAATAGAGTTGTTTGCCCTTCACTTGTTTTTAGCCACACTCGTTTCTAGGGAGGTATCGGCGGCTGCGGTGAAGGGGGTGGGGGGGATAAGGAGGCGATGAAGGAAGGGGGCAAGGGAAGGGAGATGAAGGGGGCGGAGTCTGCAGGCGGCGGCGTCTTTGTTGTCCTCCTGAGGTGACTGCCGATGAGGGTGTGTGGGCGCAGCTGCCACGCACGTCCAAGAGTGTCCTTGCTTGGTAGGCTGTCTCGCCATCCTCCTGTGCCTATCACGTGGTGCGATCAGTTCAGGACGAAACCGGAAAGGAGTTACTACGGTCTATTTCTGTTCGCTCATCTGCCTCTTATGTGTTGCGGTTAGGCCTGTTTGTTGACATCTAGAAAGGTTACCGATTCCTGTCATTGTCAGTTCACTCTTTTGCCTCTTATGTGGTGCGATCAGTTGAGGACATAACCGTCTATTTCTGTCTATTTCTGTTCGCTCATCTGCCTCTTATGTGTTGCGGTTAGGCCTGTCTGTACACATCTAGAAAGGTTACCGATTCCTGTCATTGTCAGTTCACTCTTTTGCCTCTTATGTGGTGCGATCAGTTGAGGACATAACCGTCTATTTCTGTCTATTTCTGTTCGCTCATCTGCCTCTTATGTGTTGCGGTTAGGCCTGTCTGTACACATCTAGAAAGGTTACCGAATTCTGTTATTATCTGCTCACTCTTTTGCCTCTTATCCTGTGGTGCGATCAGTTGAGGACGTAACCGTCTATTTCTGTCTATTTGAATTCTGTTATTATCTGCTCACTCTTTTGCCTCTTATCCTGTGGTGCGATCAGTTGAGGACGTAACCGGAAAGGCATCGCCACTGTCCGTCGTTTTTATTCATTCTGCTTCTTATCACGTGTACAACTAGCCAGGTTATTTCTGTCCGTCTTTATCTATTCACTCCACTGCCTCTTATGTTTTGCCAGTAGTGCAGGACGCAATTAGAAAGGCGGCACCACTGTCTATTTCTGTTCGCTCCTCTCCTTATCACGTGTACAGCTAGAAAGGTCACTGCTGCATGTCCGTCTTTATCTATTCATTTTACTTCTTTATTTCTTATCACGTGATGCGGTCAGGGGCTAGTCAGGACACAACTAGTAAGGCGGCACCACCGTTCATCTATTTCTCTTCACTCCTTTGCCTCTTCTCGGTTGCGATCAGCCCTGAGTGCTGCCAGAAAGGTTATTACTGCCCGTCTTTATCTGTTCACTCTTTTGCCTCTTGTGATGCGGTCAGGTCAGGACAACCAGAAAAACTTCACCGCTGTGCATCTATTTCTGTTCACTCCTCAGCTTCTTTTCATGTAATGCGACCAGCTCCGTGCCTGTCTTGATCTTTTCACTCCACCACACAATAGGGCCTTCGTGGTGCGGCCCGCACTGGACGTACCAGAAAGGCATCATAATTACACCTTATTTCCGTACGAACGTATTGTTAATTGTTTTCAGTAGGCGATGGTTAGCGCATCGGCCGCCTTAGTAACCTAGCCTCGGTCACACTCCACCAGATGCCGCCAGCTCCGCACGTAACAAGAAAGGCCTTCACTGCCCGACTATTTCTGTACACTCGTGTTTGTGGCGGAGGACAAGTGTTAATTGTTGGGGCGTACGTGACTGTTGCAGTTGGTGCGGAAGGATATATGTAGAAAAGGAGGCTACTCAGGGGCAAAGAAAAGACGAAATGAAAAAACCCGCTAGTGCTGCTCCTGCATACAGTGTATAGTAAAAGAATTCCCAAACAGATGGCCAGAATAATTTGAAAAGGTGTCATGATACTCCTCTCCTGAGAGCGGGTAAGTCGTAGGCATGAGGAAATGTAGGCACATGAAGGCTGTTACAGAGCTTACCAGTGAAATGAATGAAAGAATGAAGATGCTAGTTAATTCTTGCATAAGGGATTTAGATGATATGGGCTAAAGTAGAAAGTCGTGTGCAGAGGTGCCGCGTGAAGGTGGGCGGCATGCAGTTAGCAAGTTCAGAATAGTAATTATGAAAAGAGAGGCAACATTGCGGCGGAATTTAAGAGGTAGAAGTCTGTCAGTAAGAGGAGGGGAGATAATGAGAGGAAAAGCCTTTGACAGTTTGACTACTCTTTCCAAAAGGGCTTTGTGTTGACCCCCCGACATAGGAGATACATACTTCATACGAGGGCGGTCAAGACCCTTGTGAAGGGTAGCATCTGGGAGAAGGAAAAAACTGGCGGTGAGCAGTTATTAGCGGTTATATGCAGTGGTTCATAAAGAACACGTGTGACGATGGAATGTGCAGGAAGGGGTTAAAATCTGTGCAGAGGACGACCAAATAGTTCATGGGTCTAGACTAACTCTACAGGCATATGCTTAAATGTATAAATTTACATTCTCTGTAAAGGTGGTGGAGACGATTAAAGCATACTAGTTGATGAAAGGCTTAACAAAGATGGATTTATTAAAGTTTTGTTAGTAAAAGAGAACGATTGTGGTAAATAAATGCTTATTTAATAAAGATATTGTCAAGAATTGCTTACACATATAGTGGTGGATGAGTGGAATACATGATTTAGCACTAACGAGGTGACGACAAAACACTAAAGACACCTTCAAGAAAATGTTAGTTGAATTATTCATGAGTAGGAAGAATAGGTGGCGTGAGGTTACTACTACTACTACTACTACTACTACTACTACTACTACTACTACTACTACTACTACTACTACTACTACTACTACTACTACTACTACTACTACTACTACTACCATTGATACTAATAGCAGCAACAACAATGATGGCCACGGGAAGGTAGACATGTAGGCAGGCAGGCAGGCAGGTAGGTAGGTAGGCCGGCAGACAGATAGGTAGGCAGGTGAGCAGGTGGTGACAGGTAATGGTGTTGGTTTCTCAAAGGGTGGGAAGGGGGGGGCGGGGGGCGTGTTGAAGGTGTGTTGAATGCTAACAACGATTTGACTTGAGCCTGTACGGAATATGAGTTGGATCTTCCGCTCCTCCTCCTCCTCCTCCTGCCCTTTGTTGCTGAGAGGATAAAGGAGGGAGGAAAGTGAAGGGGGAGGGGACGTAGCGCTTCTGAAGACCCAGATCAAGCATTTCGTTCCTATTTGTATCCATTCTAGCAGTAATGGTGTGTGTGTGTGTGTGTGTGTGTGTGTGTGTGTGTGTGTGTGTGTGTGTGTGTGTGTGTGTGTGTGTGTGCAGGAGAGAGAAGGGAAGGGGAAGGAAGGGACGTGAAAAGAAGTGTATGATGTAGGAAGAAAGAAGAAGGAAAGGGGAAGGATTGTATTGTGTAGGCCTATGTGGGGAGCGGAGGGGGAATGAGGGAAGGGGAAGGGAGTGTATGAGTGTACTCGGGAAGGGGAGGGGAAAGAGAAGAGGGGAATGAGAAAAGAGAAAGGGGGGGGGGTGTTGATGTACGTGTGAACTGAAAAGAAGAGGGGAGAGGGGAGGAGAAGAGGGAAGAAGAAGGGAAGGGAGAGGGTAGGAAGGGGGAAGGGGAATGGGAGAGAGAGTGTAGAGGGGGGAGAGAGGAAGGGAGATGACAGGAAGGGGGGAGGGTAGTGTGTGTACGTGGAAAGTAGAAGGGAGGAGGAAGGAAGGTGAAGATGGAGGAACGAGGGAAGGAAGAGAACAAGGAAGGGAGGAAGAGTAGAAGGAAAGAGGAGGGGAGGGAGGGGGTAAGGGAGAGGGGGGAGGGTGTATGTCTTCGTGGAAAGGGGAGGGGAGAAGAGTGAGTAACAAGGGAAGGAAGAGGACAAGGAAGGGGGGAAGGGGAAGGAGAGGACAGTGGAAGGAAAGGGGAGGGAGGGAGAGGGGGGGGGGGCATGTGTCTACGTGTGGCTGTTAATGAAGCGGTGTGAGAGGGAGACCTTGTAAACCATGCACTCTATTTTTAGCGCGTTACGAAGAGCAGGGCATTTGTTTGGCTGTCAGGGAGCTGCACGAATTGGCTGTCGTTGGGTTGCGACTTCTGTGCTGGAATCTGTTTTGTCATTTTTTTTATTTTGTATTCGTGTGTGTGTGCTGTAAACTAATGTACTGACTGGCTAACTAAATGACAAACTGATGAATTGACTGACTAGTAAAAATGAAACTTTAGTATGTTCACTTAAGCTTGATTCCTGGCGCCTAGGCAGGTTGGTAAGCTTGCCGCTGATTGGCTGCTCCGCTCTCCCGCTAACACTCATATCGGACCACATCTTGCACGCTCGAGTGAGACATGTTTCTTTATTATATGCCATAGCTCACCTCATATACGAGCTAGCCAGTTTTGGTTGACACCATCAGACTCAGCAGTGACAGGGCAGGGAATATAGTAAAACTTAAATAAGGAGGGAAAAAAAATGGGATCTAAATTCTCTCTCTCTCTCTCTCTCTCTCTCTCTCGTAATCCCACTAAGTTTATTCGAAAACTATCTTTCACAAACAGTTGAGTACTCTGATCACTAATATCACATACAACCGCACCAGTATCAGTACTAGACGAGCAATACAGTAGTAGTAATTAACTATAACCAAAGTAATAGTAATGTCAATATCAATGAAAGTAATGATAATAGTAAGAGAAATCCTGCAGCAGCCCCCTTGTCTGCTGAACACCTTACTCCTCGCTGAGAGCAGGAGGGGCGGGGGGGGACGGGAGGGTGGAGGACGGGGTGTTAGTCTTGGCTGGTGGAGGGGGCGTGGGCGTGTGTGTGTCAGGGGTTGGGGATGCGGGGCGAGGACGATTGGTGATGGTGTGGAGTGGGTTATGGAGGGGAGGTTGGGTTGGGTTCCCTGCCGAGGCCGTCCTGGCGGGGCGGGGCAAGGGGATGCGGGATGGGCGGCGGGGCGAGGCGGTTGTGAGGGTGTGGAGTGGGTTACGAAGGAGAGGTTGGGTTGGGTTCTCCGCGGAGGCCGTCCTGACGGGGATGCGGGATGGGCGGCGGGGTGGGGCGGCCACTTCGCAACGCAACTCGGGGCGCAGCGTCAGGAGGCGGCGTCGGTACCTGAAGTACTCCCGCCCATTGTACAGCTCCCGCTCCTTGACGGGGAGGGCGACGTTGTCCAGGCAGAAGGTGACCTTTTTGCGGGGCTTTTGATCATTCTGGCGCCGCAGGTCGGGACGCAGGGCCAGCAGGCCGCGGCCGAATTTGAAGTACTCCCGCCCATTGTACAGCTCCCGCTCCTTGACGGGGAAGTCCACGTTGTCCAGGGAGAACGTCACTCGCTTGTGGGACTTCTGTTTGATGACCTCCACATCCCTCAGCTGTTCTAGTGCTTGTTCCTGCGCCTTTACCATCTCCTGCAGCTCCAGGAACAAAGACAGCTCGTCTTGCTCCTTGACGCTCCCTCCCTCCTCCTCCTTCTCCGTGTTATTATCTTTCTCCTTCTCTTTTATTTGCTCCTCGTCCTTGGGTTCCTTCAGCATCTCCTCCTGTCTCTTCACAAGTTCCTGCAGCTCGAGGAACAAAGACAACTCGTCTTGTTCATTGAGGTTTACTCCCTCCTCCTCCTCCTCCTCCTTCATGTTCTTCTCATCCTTCTCCTCTTTGATTTGCTCCTCGTCCTTGGGTTCCTTCAGCATCTCCTCCTGTCTCTTCACAAGTTCCATCAGTTCGAGGAACGACGCTAACTCGCCCTGCTCTTTGCGGCTCTCTCCTTTCTCCTCCTCCTCCTCCTTCTGTTTGATGTGCTCACCGTCCCCAGATTGGTTCAGTTCCTCCTCCTGTCTTTTCGCTAGTTCTTGCAGCTCGAGGAACAAAGACAACTCGTCTTGTTCCTTGGGGCTCACTGCCTCCTCCTCCTCCTCCTCCTCCTGCTGTGTGAGTTGCTCCCCGTCGTTAGATGGGTCCAGTGTTTCCTCCAGTTCGTGCAACTCGGGGAACGAAGACAGCTCGTCTTGTTCCTTCAGGCTCACCTTCTCCTCCTGCTCCTCCTCCTCCTCTGCCTTCTGTCTTGTATTGTTGTTCACAAATGTCTCCTCCTTCTCGTGGCTGCCGTCAGCCAGGTGCTGGGGCAAGCTCACCCTGTCGGTGCTATATCGCCGGAACATCTTGAGGAAGGGGAAGGCCGTGGCCGGCGCCTCCAGCTCCCCCTCAGCGGGCAGCAGGCCCTTCACCACGCGCACAAAGCTTGCAGTCTCGCACAAGTACATCGTGCAGTGTGATAGTGCACAAGGAGCCTAGAGAAGACACTCTAGAATCCTTGATGATAATTATTAATATTGTAAGCCAAGAAACAAAACCTGTCGAAGACTATAAACCAGATGGCTCCAGCAGGGGAAGCCACTTGGCAAGGAAAAGGAAGGAGATGGAAGAAAGTAAAATTACATGAAATACAACAACTCAGTGTTGTTATGCTGGCATTAATTCATTAAAATGATTAAAAATTAAGCTTCAAAGTCAACGTAATTAAGATTTATTTGCGCCCAGCTTAAACTTCCGAAGCTCTACAGACTCAACAACATGGTAGGCAATTCGCTCTACTTCTTAATGGTGGATGGAATAAAACATCTTGAATATTGGTTGGTGTTCAATCTAACAAGAGAAAATGCACAACTCCTGGCACTGGCGGCATTCCTGGTAATGCGTGTAGGAACAAGTAAGCCAGGCAGAGCCCCGTGCAGAGGGCGATTGACATTATGATAAATTTTAAACTTATAAGTAAATGTGCGTAACAGGTGAAGGAAAGGCGTTACGTAGGTGAACAAATGAAGGCTCCTTCATCATAGAAGTAATTGAGTGTGACTCGTGAAGGAGAGGCGATACGTAGGATATATACATTGAAGGCTCATTAATCATGGAAGTAAATTTGCGTGACTTGTGAAGGAAAGGGCGTTAGGTAGGAGATAACATGAAGGCTTATTAAACTTAGAGCGAGTAACTGTGCGTGATTTGTAAAGGAGAGGCGGTTACGTAGCAAATAAAACGAAGACTTATAGATCCCGAAATTGACCTCTCTTTTGGGCACTTATTACTTTTGTCTTTTTGGGAACAGCGATTAGCGGGATTTTTTTCTTTTGTATGTGTGTGTGTGTGTGTGTGTGTGTGTGTGTGTGTGTGTGTGTGTGTGTGTGTGTGTGCTGTAAACTGATGTACTGACTGGCTAACTAAATGACAAACTAATGAATTGACTAACTGACTAGTAAAAATGAAACTAGTAATGTAAGTTTTGCCAGCATGAAATATACACAAATAGATAAATATGAAAGCTCACGAAGTCATAATAAGTGACATCACCTGCTTAAGTAGTAAAAGTATGCTTATTTAAGGTATCTGATACCCGCAAAATGGCGTACGCTGCTGCTTGGGGCCACAGTTGCCGTATAAAATATATACTTATTTACACATTATTGTTCTGTTGTCTATTCAGTGTTCTGTTCAAGAAAAAGAATACCCATAATTTTAGTTAGTTTTTGGTTGTAAGGATTCTTTACGAAACACAATTATAACGAGAAAAAGAATACCTATAATTTTAGTTAGTTTTTGGTTGTAAGGATTCTTTACGAAACACAATTATAACGAGAAAAAGAATACCTATAATTTTAGTTAGTTTTTGGTTGTAAGGATTCTTTACGAAATACAATTATAACATTACGTACTGAATCCTGGATCGGCTATGGTGATGTTAGGTGCGCCTATTTTTTTTTATTTATTATTATTTTTTTTTAGGGGGGGGGGGACATACAGACGACACACAGACAAACAGAGAGAGAGAGAGAGAGAGAGAGAGAGAGAGAGAGAGAGAGAGAGAGAGAGAGAGAGAGAGTCATGATAAAATTGGTAAACAAATATATTAATAAGGGATAAACGAGGGCAGGGAATATAGTTAAACTTAAATAAGGAGGGAAAAAAAATGGGATCTAAATTCTCTCTCTCTCTCTCTCTCTCTCGTAATCCCACAAAGTTAATTCTAAAACTATCTTTCACAAACAGTTGAGTACTCTGATCACTAATATCACATACAACCGCACCAGTATCAGTACTAGACGAGCAATACAGTAGTAGTAATTAACTAAAACCAAAGTAATAGTAATGTCAATATCAATGAAAGTAATGATAATAGTAAGAGAAATCCTGCAGCAGCCCCCTTGTCTGCTGAACACCTTACTCCTCGCTGAGAGCAGGCGGGGCGGGGGGGGCCGGGAGGGGGGAGGACGGGGTGTTAGTCTTGGCTGGTGGAGGGGGCGTGGGCGTGTGTGTGTCAGGGGATGGCGAGGCGGGACGAGGACGATTGGTGATGGTGTGGAGTGGGTTATGGAGGGGAGGTTGGGTTGGGTTCCCTGCCGAGGCCGTCCTGGCGGGGCGGGGCAAGGGGATGCGGGATGGGCGGCGGGGCGAGGCGGTTGTGAGGGTGTGGAGTGGGTTACGAAGGAGAGGTTGGGTTGGGTTCTCCGCGGAGGCCGTCCTGACGGGGATGCGGGATGGGCGGCGGGGTGGGGCGGCCACTTCGCAACGCAACTCGGGGCGCAGCGTCAGGAGGCGGCGTCGGTACCTGAAGTACTCCCGCCCATTGTACAGCTCCCGCTCCTTGACGGGGAGGGCGACGTTGTCCAGGCAGAAGGTGACCTTTTTGCGGGGTTTTTGATCATCCTGGCGCCGCAGGTCGGGACGCAGGGCCAGCAGGCCGCGGCCGAATTTGAAGTACTCCCGCCCATTGTACAGCTCCCGCTCCTTGACGGGGAAGTCCACGTTGTCCAGGGAGAACGTCACTCGCTTGCGGGACTTCTGTTTGATGACCTCCACATCCCTCAGCTGTTCTAGTGCTTGTTCCTGCGCCTTTACCATCTCCTGCAGCTCCAGGAACAAAGACAGCTCGTGTTGCTCCTTGACGCTCCCTCCCTCCTCCTCCTTCTCCGTGTTATTATCTTTCTCCTTCTCTTGTATTTGCTCCTCGTCCTTGGGTTCCTTCAGCATCTCCTCCTGTCTCTTCACAAGTTCCTGCAGCTCGAGGAACAAAGACAACTCGTCTTGTTCATTGAGGTTTACTCCCTCCTCTTCCTCCTCCTCCTCCTTCATGTTCTTCTCATCCTTCTCCTCCTCTTTTATTTGCTCCCCGTCCTTGGGTTCCTTCAGCATATCCTCTTGTCTCTTCACAAGTTCCATCAGTTCGAGGAACGACGCTAACTCGCCCTGCTCTTTGCGGCTCTCTCCTTCCTCCTCCTCCTCCTCCTTCTGTTTGATGTGCTCACCGTCCCCAGATTGGTTCAGTTCCTCCTCCTGTCTTTTCGCTAGTTCTTGCAGCTCGAGGAACAAAGACAACTCGTCTTGTTCCTTGGGGCTCACTGCCTCCTCCTCCTCCTCCTCCTCCTGCTGTGTGAGTTGCTCCCCGTCCCTAGATGGGTCCAGTGTTTCCTCCAGTTCGTGCAACTCGGGGAACGAAGACAGCTCGTCTTGTTCCTTCAGGCTCACCTTCTCCTCCTGCTCCTCCTCCTCCTCTGCCTTCTGTCTTGTATTGTTGTTCACAAATGTCTCCTCCTTCTCGTGGCTGCCGTCAGCCAGGTGCTGGGGCAAGCTCACCCTGTCGGTGCTATATCGCCGGAACATCTTGAGGAAGGGGAAGGCCGTGGCCGGCGCCTCCAGCTCCCCCTCAGCGGGCAGCAGGCCCTTCACCACGCGCACAAAGCTTGCAGTCTCGCACAAGTACATCGTGCAGTGTGATAGTGCACAAGGAGCCTAGAGAAGACACTCTAGAATCCTTGATGATAATTATTAATATTGTAAGCCAAGAAACAAAACCTGTCGAAGACTATAAACCAGATGGCTCCAGCAGGGGAAGCCACTTGGCAAGGAAAAGGAAGGAGATGGAAGAAAGTAAAATTACATGAAATACAACAACTCAGTGTTGTTATGCTGGCATTAATTCATTAAAATGATTAAAAGTTAAGCTTCAAAGTCAACGTAATTAAGATTTATTTGCGCCCACCTTAAACTTCCGAAGCTCTACAGATTCAACAACATGGCGAGGCAATTCGCTCTACTTCTTAATGGTGGATGGAATATAACATCTTGAATATTGGTTGGTGTTCAATCTAACAAGATAAAATGCACAACTCCTGGCACTGGCGGCATTCCTGGTAATGCGTGTAGGAACAAGTAAGCCAGGCAGAGCCCCGTGCAGAGGGCGATTGACATTATGATAAATTTTAAACTTATAAGTAAATGTGCGTAACAGGTGAAGGAAAGGCGTTACGTAGGTGATAAAGTGAAGGCTCCTTAATCATAGAAGTAATTGAGTGTGACTCGTGAAGGAGAGGCGATACGTAGGATATATACATTGAAGGCTCATTAATCATGGAAGTAAATTTGCGTGACTTGTGAAGGAAAGGGCGTTAGGTAGGAGATAACATGAAGGCTTATTAAACTTAGAGCGAGTAACTGTGCGTGATTTGTAAAGGAGAGGCGGTTACGTAGCAAATAAAACGAAGACTTATGGATCCCGAAATTGACCTCTCTTTTGGCCACTTATTACTTTTGTCTTTGTGGGAACAGCGATTAGCGGACTTTTTTTTTAAACCTTTTTTTTTTGTTGCCCTTGAGCTGTTTCCTTATCTGTAAAAAAAAATATGTGACTTGTGAAGGAAAGGACATTACGTAGGAGATAAAAAAATGAAGACTAATTAAACTTTATGCGTGTGGCTTGTGAAGGAAAGGCTTTAACGTTGGAGAGAAAATGAAGTAAATCTGTGTGGCTTGTGAAGAAAAGAAGTGTATGATGTAGGAAGAAAGGAGAAGGAAAGGGAAGGAGTGTATTGTGTAGGCCTATGTGGGGAGCGGAGGGGGAATGAGGGAAGGGGAAGGGAGGGGAAAGAGGAAAGAGGAAAGGGGGGATGTAGGAGACAAAAGGAAGGCTTATGAATCAGGCAAGGAAATACTCGTGACTTGTTAGGGCAAGGGCGTCACGTAGATAAAATGACGCCTTATTAGACCTGATGATGTGAGCCTCGATGCTGTACGAGTGTTTATCTCCTCACCAAATAAAGGGCAGAGCAGGGCCGGGCTATTGTTGTGGCCTGCACGCGCCGCACGCCACGCCACCTGGTCAAGAGGGTCAAGTGTGGCCGCGCACCTGTGTTATGAGGACCCCCTGCCCGCTCCCCGCCACCCTCCTTGAGAGACGAGGAGAGGAGGAGGTTCAAGTGCATTGTTAAGCCTGCCATCTGGCGCCTCACGGGAACCAGCAACACACGGCTTGGCAACGGAGGGAAGCAAAATATGGCCGCCACTACAAACATACACATTCAAACATACATAAACAAATACATAAACACGTACATAGCCTACTTAGTATGCATAAACACACAAACATACATACATACATACTTACACAACATTCATCCATCTATCCATCCATTCTTACAAACATCCGTGCACAACATACATACTCATCCATACAGGAATCACAGTTTGTAACCAATAGTATTTGTATTCCTCCAACTTTACCTATTGCTCCGTGTTTGATAATTAATTGTAGTTGTGTGGGATCTGGAGAAGCCAACACTAAAGGATAATAGATTTGTACTCCTGAATAGTCTTGGGTTCTTGCAGGGGGGTAACTGTGTAAGTGAAATTGGCTCGTATAATTTCTAGCGTTTTGTACTGGCGCCTCATCATGTTAAGATAATAAATTTGGGCTCCTGAGTGGTCTGGGGTCTGTACTGGGGGAGGTTTTGTTTGTTTATCATAGATGGACTTGGCTTCCGGAGAATTTCAATATTTTTCTACATGCACTTCATTTTGTTTTCTTTTCCTCCCTGCAGGTAAGCGAGCGTGTCCCAGCACATGGCGAGGGCGAGGAGGTTGTGGCGAGTGCGGTGAGTGTGTTTGTCAAAGGCGAGAAGGAGGCGGGGTGAGTGTGTTTGCCTGTCATTGTTGTTGTTATGTTGTGTGTTGTCTGTTTGTCTATATGGCGAGGGCGAGGAGATGGTGGTGGTGGTGGTGGTGCTGTGTGTTCCTGTAAGGCAAAGATGATGTGGCGTATGTGTTTTTTCTGAGACGTGTACGGTGTTTGTGAGTCCCTTTATGGTGATGACGAGGGGAACAAAGAGGCGTGTCATGGAGAAGGCGTGTGTGATGACTATGAGGAGAAGGAGGAGGAGGCGTGGTGGGGGTGATGGTGGCGGTGATGTGTGTGTGTATGTGTGTGTGTGTGTGTGTGTGTGTGTGTGTGTGTATGTGTGTGTGTGTGTGTGTGTGTGTGTCACAAGCCTGTTGGTCTTATCGGGTTTTGGAATCTTCTGTTCTCTTCGCCAATGTTCAAGAAAATCTAAATCTGGGTTGTATTTACCTAAGAGTTGTTTTCTCCTATCCAGCTGTTCCTGTCTGTCATTTCTCTCTCTCTCTCTCTCTCTCTCTCTCTCTCTCTCTCTCTCTCTCTCTCTCTCTCTCTCTCTCTCTCTCTCTCTCCCCCCCCCCCCAACCCCCCTCCCTTCCTTTCCCTTTCCTTCTTCTTCCTTTACACTTTAACTTCCCTTCCCTTCCCTTCCCTTCCCTTCGTCTTCCTACCTTTCGCCTTCCGTTACCTCTCCCTTTGCCTTCCTTAACCCTTCCTTTCCTCCCCCTTTCCTTCCTTTCCTCCCTCTGCTCTTCCCTACACTGATTGGAATAACGCTGATAACTTGACAACATTCCCCACTTCTTCCTTTCCTCCCATCAGCGGCACCAAGCAGGCAGAATAGCAGGAAAGCAGTAGCCGCGAGTCTGCCAGCCATTGACAGCTCACTCGCCTAATTCCGCGGCCTGGGCGATAATGAAGCCCTTATTAGAGCTCGCATCCTGGATTGCCGCCTCGCATCATGATCATTACGCTCCAGGCTTCCTTCCTTAACTTTCATTCTTGCTAAACAACAGCCGTCGAGGTCACACCAACTTTGGATGTGTGTGTTTGTTTGTGTGTGTGTGATTTGATCTTCGTCCCTGGAATCAATCTATCGCCGCCAGATACTGATATAATAGTGTCTGGTATTGTTTCTTTATTTTTTTTCCGCCTTGCTAATGAACTGTTTATATATCGAGGTCAATCTAACTTTGAAGCCTTGGATGCGTGTTTAGGCTTTGATTTTCGGCCCTGGAATTACCGTATTGCCACCAGAAACCAAGATAATAGTGTCTGGTAATGTTTCTTTAAGCTCTTTCCTCCTTTGCTAATCAGCGGCTTATGATATCGAGGTCATTGCAACTTTTGGGACTTGGTTGTGAGTGGGCTCTGATCCCCGTTCCTGGAATTAGGATATATGTGGGTTTTGATCCCCGTTCCTGGAATTAGGATATGTGGGTTTTGATCCCCGTTCCTGGAATTAGGATATATGTGGGTTTTGATCCCCGTTCCTGGAATTAGGATATATGTGGGTTTTGATCCCCGTTCCTGGAATTAGGATATGTGGGTTTTGATCCCCGTTCCTGGAATTAGGATATATGTGGGTTTTGATCCCCGTCCCTGGAATTAGGATATATGTGGGTTTTGATCCCCGTTCCTGGAATTAGGATATATGTGGGTTTTGATCCCCGTCCCTGGAATTAGGATATATGTGGGTTTTGATCCCCGTTCCTGGAATTAGGATATATGTGGGTTTTGATCCCCGTTCCTGGAATTAGGATATACGTGGGTTTTGATCCCCGTTCCTGGAATTAGGATATATGTGGGTTTTGATCCCCGTTCCTGGAATTAGGATATATGTGGGTTTTGATCCCCGTTCCTGGAATTAGGATATATGTGGGTTTTGATCCCCGTTCCTGGAATTAGGATATATGTGGGTTTTGATCCCCGTCCCTGGAATTAGGATATATGTGGGTTTTGATCCCCGTCCTTGGAATTAGGATATATGTGGGTTTTGATCCCCGTTCCTGGAATTAGGATATATGTGGGTTTTGATCCCCGTCCTTGGAATTAGGATATATGTGGGTTTTGATCCCCGTTCCTGGAATTAGGATATATGTGGGTTTTGATCCCCGTTCCTGGAATTAGGATATATGTGGGTTTTGATCCCCGTCCTTGGAATTAGGATATATGTGGGTTTTGATCCCCGTTCCTGGAATTAGGATATATGTGGGTTTTGATCCCCGTTCCTGGAATTAGGATATACGTGGGTTTTGATCCCCGTCCCTGGAATTAGGATATATGTGGGTTTTGTTCCCCGTCCCTGGAATTAGGATATATGTGGGTTTTGTTCCCCGTCCCTGGAATTAGGATATATGTGGGTTTTGATCCCCGTCCCTGGAATTAGGATATATGTGGGTTTTGATCCCCGTCCCTGGAATTAGGATATATGTGGGTTTTGATCCCCGTCCCTGGAATTAGGATATATGTGGGTTTTGATCCCCGTCCCTGGAATTAGGATATACGTGGGTTTTGATCCCCGTTCCTGGAATTAGGATATATGTGGGTTTTGATCCCCGTCCCTGGAATTAGGATATATGTGGGTTTTGATCCCCGTCCTTGGAATCAATGCATTGCCTCCTTCCATCTTACCAATTCACTCTTCGCTCTCTTTATTATTTCTTTCTACAGTCTTTTACCTTTTGCTCCCACCTTCTCCTCCTCCTCTCCCTACCCTACGGCCCTGTCCACCCAGCAGTGTATGGATACCAGGTATTAATCGGGGGTTGTGTCCCGTCTCCTGAGATCTGTTCCCTTCTCCTGTAATCCCTTCCCCTTCTGTCTCTCTCCGGCATATGACCACAGATGTTGCGCCGACTAAACGACTCAGGTGTCAAGTTTTATTTCATCTAACACCGGGACTTCAGTGGAGGAGACAAATAAAGCCGGTTGCAAAGTGTAGTTGATGTAAATGCGATAAAAACATATGGAACGTCTTACGAATAGGGTAGTGGACAGATAGGACCAATTAAACAGTAATGTAGTTAATATAAATACAATGGAAATATACGAACTGACTTACAAGCTGGAGAGTGGATAGATGGAGGAGATTAAAGCAGTCGTATACTTTATGTTAATGCAACAGGAAAATTTCAGACGGAGGTTAGATAAATTTTGTTGAGGTGGAACTCCGACAGATGGTAATTAGCTGTTTCTCTGGAGTATTTACTAACCCACTGACTTCCTCGTGTGTGTGTGTATGTGTGTGTGTGTGTGTGTGTGTGTGTGTGTGTGTGTGTGTGTGTGTGTGTGTGCTTCATCCTTCCTATTGATGTTTGTCTGTTAATTCTTTGTCTTGATTCTTCGTTTTCTTCTTCGTCTTCGTTTTCTTCCCTCTCCTCCTCCTTCTTTTCTTCTTCTTCTTCTTCTTCTTCTGCTTGTACTTCATCTTCTGGTTCTTGTTTTTGTTCTTCTTGTTCTTGTTATTCTTGTTTTTCTTCTTCATCTTCTTCTTTTTCTTTTTCTTTTCTTTTCCCTCTCCCTCTCCGTCTCCTCCTCCTCCTCCTCCTCCTCCTCTTCTGGTTCCTCCTTCTCTTCCCCAATATTTCAGCTGAAGTTCCCGCCAACCCATCTCCTCCCCTTCTCCCACCTAAATCCCCCCCACCCCTCCTTCCTCCCCTCCACCTAATCTCTGTATTAATCACCCACCCCCCTTTACCTCCACCCATATAAGGTCATCGCCCTTGCCGCCCCCTCTCCGCCCCTCCCTGTCTCCGCTATCTGTTCATCTCCTTCCTTGTAGTTATTTCTTCTTTACTTCCTTGTGCTCCCCTTCCTTTCGTCGCCCTGCCTTGCTACTCTTTTTTTCTTTCTTTTTTTATTTGTTTCTTCCTTCCCTTTTCTTTCTCGCTTCGTTCCTTTTCCATCACTTTCCCTCCGTTCCATTTCGTGTCCTTCCCTTCCCTTCCCTTCCCTTCCCTTCCCTTCCCTTCCCTTCCCTTCCCTTCCCTTCCCTTCCTTTCCCTTCCCTTCCCTTCCATTCCATTCCCTTCCTTTCTCTTCCTTTCCCGTCCCTTTCCTTCCCTATCCATTTTCTCTTTCTTCTTTCCTTCCTTTCCCTTCCCTTCCCTTCTCTTCTCTTCTCTTCCCTTCCCTTCTCTTCTCTTCCTTTATCTTTTCCTGACTCTTCTATTCCCTTCTTTTCCCTATATACCTTCCCTTCCCTTCCCTTCCCTTCCCTTCCTTTCCCTTCTCTTTCTTTTCCTGACCCTTCTATTCCCTTCTCTTCCCTCCCTTCACTTTTCCAGCTCCTTCCCTATTTACTCCCTCCTCCTCCTCCTTCTCCTTCTCCTTTTCTCTCCTTCTCTTTCCTTCCCTTCCCACCCCTTCCCTTCCCTTCCCTTCCCTTCCTTTACCATCCACATTTTCTCGTTCCTCACTTTGCTCTTTGGTATTCCTTTCCCACCTGTCTAGCTTTCCCCTTCCCTCCCCTTCCCTCCCCTTCCCTCCCCTTCCTTCCCTCACCTCCCCTCCCCTTCCTTCCCTCTCTCCTCTCTCAGCAACTCTAAAAACCTCTCTCTCTCTCTCTCTCTCATGTATCTCTGTCTATATCAACGTATATATCTGTTTGTCTGCGCCTTTGTGGTGTTGTGGTTAGCGTGCCTATCTACGAATCCTTGAGCCCAGGTTAGAATCCCGGCCCAGGCATTTGGCGCGCAGCTCAACCAGCAGTTCATCCTCCCTTTCGGGCTGGTCGATAAATGGGTACCTGGGGAACCTGGGTAAGATAAACTGTGGTAACGCGGATGTCACACTGGCCCTTGCTGCGTCCGGGGGAAATGGACTCTTAGGATGGTATTGTCAGCTGCTCCCACCCCTCACACCAACTCTTTCCAAAGGCCAAAAAGAAGGTTAATCGAGTTCTAATAAGTGTTCTTTTAGGTTCACGGTACAGAAGAAGGCTCAGACTACCACCGGGGTCATAAAAGTACCCCAGGCAATGCCCTTAACTCCCACGAATGACTAGTAAATTACGTGTTCTTGGGCGCAGAAATGTTTAAAAATATGGCCCTTATCAGCCAGGCCCAAGACCAATGCGACGGAGATTGGCACCGTGGCCACGCGCAGCTATAGCCTATGGGCCAGTTTCACAGTTCCCCATGACGGGTTAGTGAGCTCCCAAACCAATACCAGAGCCTTCTAAATTTCCTTGTATAGTGTCTAGTGTTTATATTTAAGTCCACAAATTTGATGAAACCATACAGGAAAAGTCTTGTGTATTGAGTGTGGCATCGAAGACCTCACCATTTTGGATTGTATGGGATTCTATAATTTGGTTCGGGCTGTTACGAAGACACTGTGTTGGACTGTGAAATCGGCTCTGTGTCCCCAACTTCACCTCTGCTATCTGTCTCTTGTGTGGCAGGGAAGGCCGCTCCGCAACGCCCATTACGTCACCCTCATAACGTGGGCACGGGGCAGCACTCTGACACATGCACGCGAGGCTGGGAGCTGCATCCAGATCAGCCAGCCGCTCCGCCAGCCAGCCACCACACTTACATAAACGCATACATACATACATACATACATACATGCATACGTGCGAGCTTGCCTAACTACCTAGTATCTCTTGTTATCTTACCTTCCTTCCATAATTTCTTCCTTTTTCTATTCCTTCCTTCCTCCTTTCTTTCCTTCCTTCCTTTCACCACTCCTTTCCTTCTTTTTTCCCTTCTTTACTTCCTTCATTCCGATCTTCCTACCTTTTTCCTAACCTTCCGTCCTACCTACCTACCTATCTACCTACCTACGCAACTTCCCAACTGCCTCATTACCTGCCCATCTGTACCTCCCCCCTAATGTCTTACCTATTAAAGTCGAGGTAAGGGATGCTTCAGAGACTGGGGCTTCCATTTAACCTAAGGGGTCTATCTTACTAGTCCCATCTCACTATAAAATTATGGGTTAGGGAGAGGATGTTTGTTTGAGATTGGGGATAGAAGGGAGAGGTGATGCTGGTGTAGCTGGTGGTTAGAGGAAGCGAACGGCAGATTAATATGGAATAGTGCAGAGAAGTGAGAGAGATAGAGAAGGGCTGTGAAAGATAGTCCCCTGAGCCCCTTGCCTTCAGCCCCATCCCTCGACCTCGCTGTCTAGTTTTCTCTGGTCTCTCCCTTACTTTTCCTTTCCCTGCTTCTCATTCCTTTCCCCAATCCTCGCTGAATACTAACAACATTCCCTCTCCTCGTACGTCCACCTTTAAAGCTATGATGGTCTCTTATGCGTACATACATGCATACATACATACATACATATATACATACATACATACATGCATACCTAAGTAGGGCTAGACGGAGCCAGTACATATCAACAGACGCTAATTGTTTTACTGATGAAGATTAGGGAGGTACTTGCGCGCGTGCTTGTGTGTGTGTGTGTGTGTGTGTGTGTGTGTATTACATATCAATAGACAAATTGTTTTACTGATGAAGATTAGGGAAGTATTTGCGCGCGCGTGTGTGTTTGTGTGTGTGTGTGTGTGTGTGTGTGTGTGTGTGTGTGTGTGTGTGTGTTCAGAGCAAGATGGAGGTGAGGACTTACATGCATATGAACTGGGGATGGGATGTCGCTTCTCCTCCTCCTCCTCCTCCCCTCCCCTCCCCTCCCCTCCCCCCGCCTTACCTTGTTTGTCTCTGTCACACACCTGGCCGCCTCTTTGCCACCCCGGACACGCTCGCCACAGCCCCGCGGTTCCCTTGGTTGGTGCTTGCAGGGGGGTCACACATCTCTATACTTGGGAGGCTGGTCACTTTAATTAAGGAAGGGGCCAAGGCATTTACCCCCACCCCCCAGTCTGTACGTGTTGGGGCTTGCTGGGGGGCTGTCATCTCTATAATTGGATGACTGATTACTTTTTCCCCCCCAGCCTGTGTGTGGTGCTTTGCTGGGGGCTCAGTCATTGCTATATCTAGATTCTCAGTCAGTATACTTAACATTGGAAGTCGGAAAGGTTAGCCAGTCTGTTCCAGGGACTTCCAGGGGACTTGTCGAGGGGACGTATTACAAGCTCTCTTCTGAGGCCTTGATCCAGGTGCTTGCATGGGGCTTGGGGGGGCAAAGTTGCCAGATGTCTTACTCAGCCTCTTATATTTACCGACTTCCGACCCCAAAACTGTCTCGTGGACCCCAATAAGGAGATTCACTTATTATTACCGTTAAAATAGTTAATTCCTGATGTTTCTTGGCAATAGTTAGGCGTCAGAAACCGGTAAATACTATGCTATGAGTACGACAATCTGGCAACGGTGTGGGGGGGAGAGGCGCATGTTACAAGCTATCCATTCTGAGGCCTTGATCCAGGTGCTTGCATGGGGCTTGGGGGAGGCGCGTATTACAAGCTATCCATTCTGAGGCCTTGATACAGGTGCTTGCAGGGGCTTGGGGGGATAGGCGCGTGTTACAAGCTATCCATTCTGAGGCCTTGATCCAGGTGCTTGCAGGGGCTTGGGGGGGGGGAGAGGAGCATGTTACAAGCTATCCATTCTGAGGCCTTGATACAGGTGCTTGCAGGGGGCTTGGGGGGGGAGGCGCGTGTTACAAGCTATCCATTCTGAGGCCTTGATACAGGTGCTTGCAGGGGCTTGGGGGCGTGTTAAAAGCTATCCATTCTGAGGCCTTGATCCAGGTGCTTGCAGGGGCTTGGGGGGAGAGGAGCATGTTACAAGCTATCCATTCTGAGGCCTTGATCCAGGTGCTTGCAGGGGCTTGGGGGGGAGGCGCATGTTACAAACTATCCATTCTGAGGCCTTGATCCAGGTGCATGCAGGGGCTTGGGGGAGAGGCGCATGTTACAAGCTATCCATTCTGAGGCCTTGATACAGGTGCTTGCAGGGGCTTGGGGGGGAGGCGCGTATTACAAGCTATCCATTCTGAGGCCTTGATCCAGGTGCTTGCAGGGGGCTTGGGGGGAGAGGCGCGTGTTACTAGCTATCCATTCTGAGGCCTTGATCCAGGTGCTTGCAGGGGCTTGGGGGGAGAGGCGCGTGTTACAAGCTATCCATTCTGAGGCCTTGATACAGGTGCTTGCATGGGGTTGGGGAGCGGCGCGTGTTACAAGCTATCCATTCTGAGGCCTTGATCCAGGTGCTTGCAGGGGCTTGGGGGGCGAGGCGCGTGTTACAAGCTATCCATTCTGAGGCCTTGATCCAGGTGCGTGCAGGGGGCTTGGGGAGAGGCGTGTTACAAGCTATCCATTCTGAGGCCTTGATCCAGGTGCTTGCAGGGGCTTGGGGGAGAGCGTGTTACAAGCTATCCATTCTGCGGCCTTGATACAGGTGCTTGCAGGGGCTTGGGGGGAGAGGAGCATGTTACAAGCTATCCATTCTGAGGCCTTGATACAGGTGCTTGCAGGGGCTTGGGGGGAGAGGCGCATGTTACAAGCTATCCCTTCTGAGGCCTTGATACAGGTGCTTGCAGGGGCTTGGGGGGAGAGGCGCATGTTACAAGCTATCCCTTCTGAGGCCTTGATACAGGTGCTTGCAAGGGCTTGGGGGGGGAGGCGCGTATTACAAGCTATCCATTCTGAGGCCTTGATCCAGGTGCTTGCAGGGGCTTGGGGGGAGAGGCGCATGTTACAAGCTATCCCTTCTGAGGCCTTGATCTAGGTGCTTGCATGGGGCTTGGGGGGGGGGGGGGAGAGGCGCGTGTTACAAGCTATCTATTCTGCTGACTTGATACAGGTGCTTTCAGGGGCTTGGGGGGGGGGAGAGGCGCATGTTACAAGCTATCCCTTCTGAGGCCTTGATACAGGTGCTTGCAGGGGCTTGGGGGGGGGAGGCGCGTGTTACAAGCTATCCCTTCTGAGGCCTTGATCCAGGTGCTTGCAGGGGCCCATTATACTTGCATCCCCGTAAGGCGTGCATGGTGGCCACCGTTGCCAGATTATCGTACTCTGAGCCTCGTATTTACCAATTTCTGAGCCATAGCAATTGCCATAAACACCATTAATCAGCCGCTTTAACGATAACTATATATGAAGGCAGTTATTGGGGTCAAGGAGGCAGTTTTGGGGTCGGAAATCGGGAAAAATAGGAGGCCGAGTACGACAATCTGGCAACGTTGATTGGTGGCTGATCACTATACAAGAAGACCCTTATTACAAGCTTTCCCTTTCGAGGCCTTGTTCGGGGTGCTGGCAGGGTCCCATACTCTCATTCTAATAAGGCGTGGATAGTGCCTGATTACTGTACTCTTGGGCAAATTATCCATTTATCGATTATCCCGAAAGGAAGGCTGAAAGGTTGGGTTTCTCCACCTATCAACTCAACACAATCTTCCAAACACCTATCCCCTATTCTTCGACAACACCCAGCTATCACCTTCTTTAACACTAAGGATCGTATTACAAGACATATCGCCACCCAAGAACACATATTTGACAAGGCTTTCGTAGGAGTTGTGGGCATTTCCAGGGGTAGTTTTATGACCCTGGTGGTAGTGTGAGTCTTCTTCTGTACCATGAACCTAAAGAAACACTCATTAGAACCCGACTGACCCCCTCTTTGACCTTTAGAAATAGGTGATGTGAGAAGCGAAAGTGTCTTATAATTCCAACCTAAATATCCTCGGTCTATCCTTAGCTCAAAGTCTCAACTGGATACTTCACATCTCCTTTCTTACTAAATCAGCTCAGCACGCCGACTGTCCAGGCTGGTATTCGAACCCAGGCCCGCAGATTCGTGGTCAGGAACGTAAGTAACCATATCACCGCAGAGGCGTAATTTTTATAAGAAGCAACGGAAATTTTGTTATAAGAGATCAGCCAGGCGGTCACTTCCTCGGACTCGTGTTCCTCCAGTTGACGTTCTTGGTTCCCTCCGTTCGGCGCTGCGTCAGGGGGTCGGAATACCTCAACTTGACGTTCTTTGTTCCCTCCGTTCGGCGCTGCGTCAGGGGGTCGGAATACCTCAACTTGACGTTCTTTGTTCCCTCCGTTCAGCGCTGCGTCAGGGGGTCGGAATACCTCAACTTGACGTTCTTTGTTCCCTCCGTTCAGCGCTGCGTCAGGGGGTCGGAATACCTCAACTTGACGTTCTTTGTTCCCTCCGTTCGGCGCTGCGTCAGGGGGTCGGAATACCTCAACTTGACGTTCTTTGTTCCCTCCGTTCGGCGCTGCGTCAGGGGGTCGGAATACCTCAACTTGACGTTCTTTGTTCCCTCCGTTCGGCGCTGCGTCAGGGGGTCGGAATGCCTCAACTTGACGTTCTTTGTTCCCTCCGTTCGGCGCTGCGTCAGGGGGTCGGAATACCTCAACTTGACGTTCTTTGTTCCTCCGTTCGGCGCTGGGTCAGGGGGTCGGAATACCTCAACTTGACGTTCTTTGTTCCCTCCGTTCGGCGCTGCGTCAGGGGGTCGGAATACCTCAACTTGACGTTCTTTGTTCCCTCCGTTCGGCGCTGCGTCAGGGGGTCGGAATACCTCAACTTGACGTTCTTTGTTCCCTCCGTTCGGCGCTGCGTCAGGGGGTCGGAATACCTCAACTTGACGTTCTTTGTTCCCTCCGTTCGGCGCTGCGTCAGGGGGTCGGAATACCTCAACTTGACGTTCTTTGTTCCCTCCGTTCGGCGCTGCGTCAGGGGGTCGGAATGCCTCAACTTGACGTTCTTTGTTCCTCCGTTCGGCGCTGCGTCAGGGGGTCGGAATACCTCAACTTGACGTTCTTTGTTCCCTCCGTTCGGCGCTGCGTCAGGGGGTCGGAATACCTCAACTTGACGTTCTTTGTTCCTCCGTTCGGCGCTGCGTCAGGGGTCGGAATACCTCAACTTGACGTTCTTTGTTCCTCCGTTCGGCGCTGCGTCAGGGGGTTGGAATACCTCAACTTGACGTTCTTTGTTCCCTCCGTTCGGCGCTGCGTCAGGGGGTCGGAATACCTCAACTTGACGTTCTTTGTTCCTCCGTTCGGCGCTGCGTCAGGGGGTCGGAATACCTCAACTTGACGTTCTTTGTTCCCTCCGTTCGGCGCTGCGTCAGGGGGTCGGAATACCTCAACTTGACGTTCTTTGTTCCCTCCGTTCGGCGCTGCGTCAGGGGGTCGGAATACCTCAACTTGAGGATCTGAGTTCCTCCGTTCGGCGCTGCGTCAGGGGTCGGAATACCTCAACTTGACGTTCTTTGTTCCTCCGTTCGGCGCTGCGTCAGGGGTCGGAATACCTCAACTTGACGTTCTTTGTTCCTCCGTTCGGCGCTGCGTCAGGGGTCGGAATACCTCAACTTGACGTTCTTTGTTCCTCCGTTCGGCGCTGCGTCAGGGTCGGAATACCTCAACTTGACGTTCTTTGTTCCTCCGTTCGGCGCTGCGTCAGGGGTCGGAATACCTCAACTTGATGTTCTTTGTTCCTCCGTTCAGCGCTACGTCAGGGGGTCGGAATACCTCAACTTGACGTTCTTTGTTCCCTCCGTTCGGCGCTGCGTCAGGGGGTCGGAATACCTCAACTTGACGTTCTTTGTTCCCTCCGTTCGGCGCTGCGTCAGGGGGTCGGAATACCTCAACTTGACGTTCTTTGTTCCCTCCGTTCGGCGCTGCGTCAGGGGGTCGGAATACCTCAACTTGACGTTCTTTGTTCCCTCCGTTCGGCGCTGCGTCAGGGGGTCGGAATGTCTCAACTTTAGTATTTGAGGTGGGCCGGTAATTACTACATCTCATTAGAACAAGGAGTGGCGGAGGCCGGGGACCGAAAAGGCAAGGCGTACGTGGCGGACTTGATATGAATGGGAGCAGGTGATTGGACAGTAATGAAGCGATGGTGATTAAAATTCCCTTCCCGCCCCTGTGTGTAATTCAGTCCACCTCACTACTGTCACCTTGCATTGGTCGTTGTGTATATATCGCGCGCGCGTGTGTGTGTGTGTGTGTGTGTGTGTGTGTGTGTGTGTGTGTGTGTGTGTAAGCCTACTTTTCTCTATCCTTCCCTCCTTCCATCTCCTCTATCTTCCAGGTATTAATCGTGGGTTGTGTCCCGTCTCCTGGAATCTGTTCCCTTCTATAATTCTTTCCTCTTTTGTCTTTCTCCGGCATATGACCACAGATGTTGCGCCGACTAAACGAAACTTTCCAACTTCTCCCCCATCTCCTATCTCCCCTGTCTGTCTGTGTTTAATACCTTCCATTTGTTAGGTTTCCGCTAGATAAAAAGTCTTATTAAGGAGGAAGTACATTTGGATTCATTGAGTTAATAAATTTAATGACAGTTTGATATATAAGTAATTCGGTCAAGTTAAAAGAATAGCACCCTTGAAACACACGACAGACAACAACTTACAGTAAAAATCAACACAGCAAGAGCTCACTTTGTCAGATAGAAGTTTCGTTACGGAGGAAGTATATATATATCAATTTACTGAAACTACGAATATAAAGACCAGGTCACCGGGTTATATAGTTAGGTCAAGGACGTTTTCAAACACATGACAGAGATAAAGTAATAGTCGTGAGTACAAAGAAAATGCTTTGACTACATTTATACATTAAGTACGGGATGGTGGTGGTGGTGGTGGTAACAAGGGGGGAGGGGGAGACAGGGTGCGGGGCATGTGTTGACAAGTTTTCATGCATAGAAATGGAGGGTAATAACTCGTAATGACCCACCTCCTGCAGATAATCGCTTCTAATTACGCGCTCTATTGCAAGTTAGCGTCTAGATGGAGGGCGTTCACGAAGGAGGAGGTGGACGAAAAGGCTGACGTGAAAGAGTGAAGAAGAAAAAAATAATAAAATGCTTTAACAAAGGAATGACATAACATGAAAAACGCAAGATACAAACGTTCTTAACTCTTATTATCTTCGCATTTAGACTCTTCCAGGTATCTACTACGACTTCTAAGAATGGAATGTTATAACAAAGGAATGACTTACAGGAAAAAAAGCAGCACATAGACGTTCTAAACTCTAATGGGGTATATTCATTCTTATCAGGTGTCACCACCGACTACGTCCTTAGGCCCACGAAGCTTGAACTATTCTTTCAATTATCGTAAATTACTTGTGGTCTTTAACAATTACACTTCAGTACACTAAATGATACTATTGTGTATGACTATGTAGTTGATCATTCTTGTTGTTTCATTTATTGTTAAAGGAGAGAAAATAAATGACTGTTGCAAGATTCTCTCATTAAATTTTTTTCTTGCATTAAAGCCCTACAAAATCAAGGAGAATTAGCCTTAAAAAAAAGATATTTATATTACAGTGTTTGCTGAGTACCTGCTAAGGTGTATCAGTCTCGCCTTTGACGAAATTTATCAATAAACATTAGGGCGTCAAACAACTGGACAGAAAGCGTAGCGTCCATTGTTTGATCTCCCTGGGGCAGAATGGCTTCCGCTTCCAGTGTTACACTCCGCCCTCAACCTCTGGGCTCAAACGTGATCATCTTCGACCTGCCTACCCTCCTGGCAGTGGCAGGCGTCCACCCAAAGTCTTGGTTCACTCCACACAATAACCAGCAGTCAGTTGAGGGCGGAGTATAACATTTTGGAAGCGGAAGTCATGGACCTCACGGAGACACAAACACCTGGCAGTTCAAGTGGTGGTGGTGGTGGTGGTGGGGGGTGGGGGGGTGGGGGGGGGGTTGTCGAGTTGTTTGACGCCCTAATGTTTTTGAAAAATTTCATCGAAGGCGAGATAGATACCTCCAGAGCAGATACTCAGCAAATATTGTAATATAAATAAAAAAAAGTCCAATTCTGCTTGATTTTGCAGGGCTTTCATGCAAGAAAGATTTTTAATGAGGAGAACCTTGCAGCGGTCATTTATTTTCTCATTTACCAATAAATAAAACGAGAACGACCAACTACATTTTTTATCAACAGCAATATCACTTATTGTACTGAAGTGTAATTGTTACGTCCCTAAGAAACACAGGTAATTTACGATAATTAAAAGAATAGCTCAAGCTTCGTGGGCCCCATGACGAAGTCGGTGGTGACACCCGCTGGCTGGCAACTTGGAATACAGCCCATTGCCTCTGCATGTAGACTCTTCAACGACAACTACAAAAAAATAAATGATTCTCTAACAAAGGAGTGACTTAAAAAACGTAGCACACAGACGTTCTTAATTCTATCTTCGCGTCTAGACTCTTGCAGAATATCAACTACAACTACAACCACAGACTACAACAAAGACTTGACATAACAGAAGCAACGCAGCATATAGACGTTTTTCGCTCTAATTTCCTTTGCATCTGGACAGTTCCGGGTAACAGTGCTTGCAATAGGAAAATAATTATACGATGCTAGAATAGGAATGACATAAGAGAAGCAACGCAGCATATAGACGCTCTTCGCTCTAATTTCCTTTGCATCTGGATAGTTCCGGGTAACAGTGCTTGCAGTAGGAAAAAAATTATACGATGCTACAATAGGAATGACATAAGAGAAGCAACGCAGCATATAGACGCTCTTCGCTCTATACACCCCCGCACCCAGACAGTTCAAGGGATCGGTGCTTGCAATAGGAAAAGAAATAAAATGATGTTATGGATGAGGAATGACATATGAGAGGAGACGTAGCATACTGATTTGCTTAGCTCTGTTTATCTCCGCATTCAGATTACTGATTACGAAAGCCAAACCTATTTACATCCTTTCTGGATCTTGTTTTCCCTGATTTATGTTCTCGCCACTATCCATATGCTTTAGGCCCTGTGTGTGCGTGTGTGTGTGTGTGTGTGTGTGTGTGTGTGTGTGTGTGTGTGTGTGTGTGTGTGTTTAGGAGGCGGAGGACGTGGAAGAGATGTGTTAGTGTGTTTTTGTTTCGGTCAAGGGAAAGATGCCGAGGAAGTTTTGAGGAGGAGGAGGAGGAGGAGGAGGAGGAGGAGGAGGAAGGAAAAGAAGAAGGAAATGGAATGCGTGTGTGTGTGTGTGTGTGTGTGTGTGTGTGTGTGTGTGTGACGGCAGCGCAGTGAGTCAGTCAGTCAGTTGGTCGGTGCGTCTTTCAACACACACACACACACACACACACACACACACATACGCACACACACACACACGTACACACAAAGCTCGTCCTTCATATATATCTGTGGCTAAAATTATACAGAACGGCTCCTCTTTCTTCTTCTTCTTCTTCTTCTTCTTCTTCTTCTTCTTCTTCTTCTTCTTTTTCTTCTGCTTCATCTTTTTCTTCTCGTTTTTATTTATTTTTTTCTTTTTTACTTCTGCTTCATCTTCCTTTTGTTCTTCTTTTCTTCTTCCTTTTCTTCTTCTTCTCAATACTCTTTATTTCACAGCCTTTCAACTTCCATCTTAATCATCAATTCTTCTTTTTTCCTTTTTTCTTATTAGTAGCGGTGAAGGTTGTGATGGGTGTGGTAACAGGTGTTAGGTGAGGCGTGGCGGATGGGGGGATGAGGGGGTGGGGGTCAGGGAATTGGGAGAGCCTTGATTGGTCGGTAGTTAGTTAGTCACGGGCAGGATTGTTAGGGGGGGGGGGGGGGCGAAAACCTGTCACCTGCCTTGATACACGATTCTTATTATGATCCTCTTAAGAAAGCTGCTTCTGGTTATGTATATGTAGAAGAGCGTTTTGTTTCTTTTATTAGTGTGTGTGTGTGTGTGTGTGTGTGTGTGTGTGTGTGTGTGTGTCGTTCCCCGCTAGCTTAATTTAGGTATCTTTATTTCATTGTATGGGAAAAATAATAATGATGAAAAAGATTTACTCTGCTGGCTTGGAACCTCCCCCCCCCCCCTTTTTTTTTTTTCACTCCAAAATTAGAATACATGAATATGAATTATCGTATTGCATTCTTGAAGGAGTAGATGTAAAATTTTGTCGTTTATTTTCTTTATATATATTTTTTACTACTACTATTACTACTACGACTACTACTACAACTACAACTACCATTACTACTACTACTACTACTACTACTACTACTACTACTACTACTACTACTACTACTACTACTACTACTACTACTACTACTACTACTACTACTACTACTAATACTAATACTACAACTACAACTGCCTTCCTACCGCACTTGTATCAAACTAATTACTTTTCTATCTCCCTTGCAGGTCTGTGTCGCTGGTCTTAAGTTGCAGGGCAGGTAGTGTGTGTATGTGTGTGTGTGTGTGTGTGTGTGTGCCCAGGTAGGGAAGTGCCGGACAACATGTGGGATTAAAACATCAGATAAGAAATACGTCATCCTACATTTTTACTTGTGTGGATGATATTGTTTTCAGGATGGCGAATGAAAAGTTATGGAAGAAAAACGAGTAGAAAACCTTCCTAGTGTGGTTTGCCTAATGAGGGTGAAGAATTTGATGTTGTTTTAGGTTTGTTTGTGTGTGTGTGTGTTAGTCGTTTTGTCTGTTCTCACTTGGCGAAACGAGGAGCGATGTCACCTAAGATTTATTGTCGTTTATTTATTTAGTGATTTTAGTGTTTCTCTTCTTAACATCTGCCCTTCGCATCATCATCATCGTCATCATCACCATCATCATCACCATCACGGTTTAATAATAATCCCACCATCAGTTTACACGGATGAGAGAGAGAGAGAGAGACGTGGTATATATTAAAAGTGTGCCCTCGTGTTTGTTATTCTCAGCCCTGTGTGTGTGTGTGTGTGTGAGAGAGAGAGAGAGAGAGAGAAAGGAGTCAAATAAGGGAGCAGAAGGGGTGAGGGAAGGAGGGAAGAAAGAAACATTTTATTAAGGATGAGAGAAGGAAGGAAGGCAGGAGGGAATGGTGAAGGATAAGACTGTGTTTAGGAAGGGAAGTGAAGGGGAAAGGAGAGATGTGAAGGAGAATGAAGGAAAGAAAGAAATGGTGGAGAGAATGAATGAAGAAGGAGGACTATAGAAAGGGAAATTGAATGAAGAGAGTGGATAGGTAAAGGAAAAAAGGAAGGAAGGATGCGAGGAATTAATGGTTAAGAGAAAAGAAGGAGAGAAAAATGAGAAAAAATGGTTGAATGAATAGGAATTGAAAGGGATTAAGGATATGGGAACTATGAAGGAAAAAAGAATAGTTATGGAGGTGAAAGAAGTGGAGGAAGAAAAGAGAGGGAAAGTTGCGAGGGAGTGAAGGAAGATGGAGGAAGATTGAGAGGTTAAAGACTAAAGGAAAAAAAGAAGGGAAGAATAGAGGGGAGGTATAGAGGGAGAGAAAAAAAGTTATGAATGAAGAAGGGAAGGAAGGGTAGAGGAGGAGGAGGAGGAGGAGGAGGAGGAGGAGGAGGAGGAGGAGGAGGAGGATGGTAAGGAAGTGACATCGAACATTCAAGTTAAGCACAAAGAAGTTCTGTTCGACGAGGAGGCTGTGGCAACTCTATTCCTCCTCCTCCTCCTCCTCCTCCTCCTCCTCTTCCTCCTTTCTTTTACTACCAATTCTACGTCACTGCTTCCTTCATTTTTACGTTTCTTACCTGCACTAATTTTCATTCATCCTTTACCTCTATTTTCCTTCTCCTCCTCCTCCTTCTCTTCCTCTTCCTTTTTTATCCTCTATTAATGGTTCCTTGCTTTCTATATTTCCATCCTTCCTGTTCTAGTTTTTCATCCTGTCTTTCTCATTTCCTCCTCTTCCACCTCCTCCTCTTCCTCCCCCTCTTCCTCGAACACCCGAAGTATTGCCACAACCCCGAATATGACCACATCGATTATTACCAGCTTCCTTTCTTCTTCATTTTCTTCTTCTTTTCTTTGATCTTTATTTCACAGCCTTTCAACTTCTATCTTAATACTACTACTTCTGTTCTTTTTTCTTAATAACACCACCACCACCACCACCACAATCAATATCACCACATGATCAGAAACATTATCACACCAAGCATTGCCACAACAAGTATTTCCCCCCATCAACCCCCCTGCCCCCCCCTCCTCCTGTTCCCGGCGTCACTAACGAAGGCCGCGGCGTATTGGGTATCGGAGCGAGGGAGTGGCGCCGCGTCAACTCACTCGTCTTATTACCCTGATTGTCTTGTGTCTAGGTACCCACACGGCTGGTACATCACAATAGGCCTATCTAATGCGAGAGGTGCCCCGAGAATAGATTATGTCACTTAAGGAACTGTAGCCATGTTCCAACCTAAATGGGTCTCGCTCTCTTTCTTCCTCTCTCTCTTCCTCTCTCTCTCTTCGCCCCCTTTCCCCCCCCTCGTCCCCACTCTCTCTCTGTCGTATACCTGTTTATTAATGAAAGGTGTCTTATGTTTGCGTCGCCACTGTTCCAACTTCATCGCTTTCTTCTTTTCTACTTCTTTTCCGCCTCCTCTTTCTCCTCTTTGTTCTTATACGATTTTTTTTTTCTTGTTGTTTTTTCTGTTGTTTTTTCTCCTCCTCCTCCTCCTCCTCCTCTTTGGTCTTATACGATTATCTTTCTTTTTTCTTGTTCTTTTTGTCCGTGTTGTTTTTTCTCCTCCTCCTCCTTACGTTGGGAAAGAGGCGACTACGTGAGCTTTTTTTATTTATTTATTTATTTATTTATTTATTTTTTTTTTTTTACGTCGTTGCCTGTTGCGCCGGTAGGCATCTTCCCGGTGGGGCCTGATGGTCGGCCCAAGGCTTCTTCCAGGTGGTCGGCCCAGCCCGTTCTGGCGCAGGCGAGTGTTTATAGTGGCGCCATCTTGCATTCAGGTCTTCAAATATCTTCACAAATTCTGTAATATTGATCACTCCAAGCTAAATTTTGCGCTTCACAAAAACCCGAGAACCAGAAACAACTGTCAAACCATGTAAGCGAACCGCAGCACAGACATCGGCAGGAGTTATTTCTCGAACAAAATCATGCGACGTTGAGACGACCTAGCAGTAGTTATTGGAGGAACGATCAGCGCCGTCAAGAAGCGCATTGATCGTCCCTTCGTTGCGTCAGGAGTGAACTGAACGCGCGTACGTGCCAGGGTGCTTTAATCTGTTCCGGAGGAGGTCACTCAGAGATGGCGCCACTATAAAACACTTGCCTGCGCCTTGACGGGGGGTGGGGGGGGGGGGGTCCGATTACCATCCAGGCCCCTCAAGAAAGTCTACCGGCGCTAAAGGCTGACACGTTAAAAGAAAAAAGAAAAAAAAAGTGGCTATGAGGGATGGATTAAATCACTCAAGCAGGCAGCCGCGTAATGAGCCAATAGGATTTATGGTCCCTGATTTTTTGTTGCCTCCTCCTCCTCCTCCTCCTTCCTCCTTCCTCCTCCTCCTCCTCCTCTGTATCTTATTGCTTCTCTTCCTTCGCTTCATTCTCCTCATCTTCCTCCTCCGCCTCTTCATTCTTTTTCTCATTCTCGGTATCTTCCTCCTCCTCCTCCTCCTCCTTCTCCTCCTCCTCCTCCTCCTCCTCCTCCTCCTCTGTATCTTATTGCTTCTCTTCCTTCGCTTCATTCTCCTCATCTTCCTCCTCCGCCTCTTCATTCTTTTTCTCATTCTCGGTATCTTCCTCCTCCTCCTCCTCCTCCTCCTCCTCCTGCTTCCTCCTTCCTCCTCCTCCTCCTCCTCTGTATCTTATTGCTTCTCTTCCTTCGCTTCATTCTCCTCATCTTCCTCCTCCGCCTCTTCATTCTTTTTCTCATTCTCGGTATCTTCCTCCTCCTCCTCCTTCCTCCTTCCTCCTTCCTCCTCCTCCTCCTCCTCTGTATCTTATTGCTTCTCTTCCTTCGCTTCATTCTCCTCATCTTCCTCCTCCGCCTCTTCATTCTTTTTCTCATTCTCGGTATCTTCTTCCTCCTCCTCCTCCTTCCTCCTTCCTCCTTCCTCCTTCCTCCTCCTCTGTATCTTATTGCTTCTCTTCCTTCGCTTCATTCTCCTCATCTTCCTCCTCCGCCTCTTCATTCTTTTTCTCATTCTCGGTATCTTCCTCCTCCTCCTCCTCCTCCTTCCTCCTTCCTCCTTCCTCCTCCTCCTCCTCCTCCTCCTCCTCTGTATCTTATTGCTTCTCTTCCTTCGCTTCATTCTCCTCATCTTCCTCCTCCATCTTCATTCTTTTCTCATTCTCGGTATCTCCCTCCTCCTCCTCCTCATCCTCCTCCTCCTCCTCCTCCTCCTCCTCCTCTGTATCTTATTGCTTCTCTTCCTTCGCTTCATTCTCCTCATCTTCCTCCTCCGCATCTTCATTCTTTTTCTCATTCTCGGTATCTTCCTCCTCCTCCTCCTCCTCCTCCTCCTTCCTCCTCCTCCTCCTCCTCCTCCTCCTCCTCCTCCTCTGTATCTTATTGCTTCTCTTCCTTCGCTTCATTCTCCTCATCTTCCTCCTCCGCCTCTTCAAACCTTTTCTCATTCTCGGTATCTTCCTCTTCCTCCTCCTCCTCCTCCTCCTCCCTGATGTATGTGTCTTCCTTTCTCGTCACGTCGCCCCTGCGGGATACTTAACATCTCCCAATCAGCCAATCAATAGATCCTGCAACTCCTCATTCCAGACTCTATTATTCCTCTTACCTTATACTCGTTCTCCTTATTCTTCTCCTGTATCTTATTTCTTATTCTTCTCCTCTTCCTTCGCTTCACTCTGCTTATCTTCCTCCTCCTCCTCCTCCTCCTCCTTCTCATTCTTTCTCTCATTCTTGGTATCTTAGTCTTCTTCTCCCTCCTCCTCCTTTCTCTTTGTTTATTCTTTTTTTGCTCCTATTTCTCCGTAACTTATTTTTCCTCCTCCTCCTCCTCCTCCTCCTCCTCCTCCTCCTCCTCCTCCTCCTCCTCCTCCTCCTCCTCCTCCTCCTCCTCCTTTCTTCACTTCCTTATCTTAATCTTCCCCATTCTTCTTCTTTTTTCTCTTCTTTCTTCTTCGTCTTATCTCGTTCCACCTTCTTATTACCTTCTTCCTCCTCTTCTTCTTCCTCCTCCTCCTCCTCTTATTCTTCCTCCACTCACTGAACGGAGAAGAAGGAGGAGGAGGAGGAGGAGGCGCCGAGGTGATGTGACCTTGAAGGGAATAACTCTTGTAGTGTCCAGTAAGGGTCAGCTTATTTGAACTGGTCCTTCCCTTCCCTTCCCTTCCCCTCTCTTCCCTTTCCTTTCCCTTCCCTTCCCTTCCTTTCCCTTCCCTTCCCTTCCCTTCTCTTCTCCTCCCTTCCCTTCCCTTCCCTTCCTCTCCCTTCCCTTTCCTTCCCTTCCCTTCTCCTCCCTTCCCTTTCCTTTCCTTCCCTTCCTCTCCCTTCCCTTCAGTCCGTTCCCTTCCCTTCCCTTCCTCTCCCTTCCCTTCAGTCCGTTCCCTTCCCTTCCCTTCCCTTCTTCTCCCTTCCCTTCCCTTCCCTTCCTTTCCCTTCCTTTCCATTCCCTTCCCTTTCCTTCCCTTCTTCTTAACCCTCCCTTCTCTTCGCCTTTTTACTCTCCCTCCCATTCCCTTCCCTTCCCTTTTCCCTTCCTTTACCCTCCTTTCCCTTCCCTTCCCTTCCCTTCCTCGGTATCTAGTGCTCTTATTCCTTACCGCACCCTTCCTTATCCCTTCTTTTCCCCTTCCCTTCTTCTACCTTCCTTCCCCTTCCTCTCATCCACCTTCCTTCTCCTCCATCTTCCCCCCTTCCCTTCTTCCACCTCCCTTCTCCTTTCCCCTCTTCCACCTTCCTTCCCCCTTCCCTTCTTCCACCTCCCTTCTCCTTTCCCCTCTTCCACCTTCCTTCCCCCTTCCCTCCTTCCACACTCCTTTCCCCTACCCTTCTTCCACTTTACTTCCCCCTTCCCTTTATCTACCTTCCTTCCCCCTTCCCCTCTTCCCCCTTCCCCTCCTCCACCTTCCTTACCCTTCCATTATTCCCCCTTCCCCCTTCCCCTCTTCTCTTCATTGCCGTTCCCTTCTCTTATCTCGTCTTTATTCTTACCCTTGTTCTCTATCCTTCCTCTTTACTCTGTTCCCTCCTTTCCCCTTTCCTTCTCTCTCTCTCTCTCTCTCTCTCTCTCTCTCTCTCTCTCTCTCTCTCTCTCTCTCTCTCTCTCTCTCTCTCTCTCTCTCTCTCTCTCTCTCTCTCTCTCTCTCTCTCTCTCTCTCTCTCTCTCTCTCTGTTACTCTTTACTACACTTCTTCCTTCATTCTCTTCTCTTCCCTTCTTCGTCTCCTCCACCTCCTCTTCCCCTCGCTTCCTTCCTGTCTCCTTCCCCTCTTCATGCCTTCCTTCTCCTCTCCTTCTCCTCTTCCTTTTCCATATGTCTCCACCACACCCTTTCCTCCTCCTCTTCCACCTCCCTTCCCTTCTTCATCACACCCTCTCTTCTCCCTCTCGTTCCCTTCTTCTCCCTTCTATACCACACCTGTCTCCCTCGTCGTCCTTCGTATCCACTCCTCCCCCTCTTCCCCCTCTTCCTCCTCTTCCTCCCCACAGATCATAAGTATTATTAATATGTAGGAGCAGCATCAATAGTAGTAGTAGTAGTAGTAGTAGGAGTAGAAGTAGTTGTTGTTTTTGTTGGTATTGTTTTAGTAGTAATAGTAGTAGTAGTAGTCACCATTTTCTGCTTTTCTTCTTTTTTCTTCTATTTCTTCATCTTCTTCTTCTTCTTCTTCTTCATGTAGTTGTTGTTGTTGTTGTTGTTGTTGTTATTGTTGTTACTATTATAATCATCATCATCATCACTTATTATTATCCATGATCATCACCAACATTAAATTTCCCGTTCCTCTCGCCATAAACACGCCTCAAAGCTTTCCCAGAGTCTCACGTAAGGTTCTGTGCATACCAACAGCAGCCTCACCCTCAGTGCTCGGGGTATACGATCACACAAGACCTTCTCCCTCAATGCTTCCGTCAGGTTTAAGATCACTCCCTCTCCCTGTGGTGGCGCCGCCGTGCGTACCTGTGGCCGGGGCAGGACGCGAGGTCACCCCGGCCCAAGCAGCGGCTATCAGTGTTTGGCAGATAGGAATGGTTGTTACCTGGAGACGTCAAGCATGATCTGTTGTTTGTGTTACCATGCTGAGCGCTGGTGGTGTGTGAGGGCGGGGGTGGGGTGGGGGGGGTAGTGGGTATGGCTGAGTTGTGTGGATGTTTGTGTTCGTGTGTGTGTGTGTGTTTGGAAGGGGTTGTGTTTGTGTGTGTGTTGGTGGGGGTAAGTTTATTAGAGTGTGTGTGTGTGTGTGTGAGAGAGAGAGAGAGAGAGAGAGAGAGAGAGAGAGAGAGAGAGAGACAGCTATGAAGGGGCCAGGGGAAGGGTTGACGTATATTACAGAACCAGAAATACTTGTCTCCCCGTAGGGAACCGCTGGAGCCTTCTCTGTCTCCCCCTCCCTCTCTCTCTGCAGCCTTTCCTCCTCCCCTCCCTGTGCCACCCTCCCTTCTGCCTTCCATCTCCGACGCAGATCCCCTCTCAGAGCTTGGAGCAGTGCCAGTTGTAACTGAATTCATGTAATTATCTAAAAAAAAGAATGATTGTAATGGAGCTGTTACATTTATAAGCAATCATAGTTTTAATAATTGAGCCTTAATTGAGCTGTACGGATCACAAAGCATAAATTTAGCCCAGCAAGTATTATTTTTCATTGTCAGCTAATCTCGGTGACAACATTATGGATACATTGTGTGAATTGAAGCTCATTTGTAACCTGCCTGTCGCCTCAACCTTTGGCAGGGTCAGGCAGCCTGTGGCGGATTTGGCGACCGTTGGACGTGTTCTGCATTTGTCGGACAGTCATTGAAAATAAACCACGGGTGGTCTTGCGCGCTGTTCAAGTATTTATAATAATTAAAATGATTCGAAGTTTCAACATCAAATAATAATTTCATCATTAGTACAGTATAGAATTGAATAAATAAATTCAATACAAATTATATGTATCAGTAATTGTAATTTGTAATCATCCCGAAGTAATTGTATTGAAGTTACAATTGAAAATCTGGAAGAGCAATGGTAATTGTAATGACCTATGAATTATGTAATTACTCCAAGCCTGCTCCTCTGTGTCCTCCTCCCCTCCCTCCAGCCCACTCCGCCCCCGCCCTGCCGACGCTCACACCTGCCGCAGCCCTCAGCAGTGCTCCTCCACGCAGTCCTCAGTGCCCTCACTCACCTTACATTCCTTTCTTCTAATTCTCCACTTCCTTACGCCGTCGCTTCTCTACCTGCCGCACCTTTTATTGACGCTCCTCCACTGACCTTACATTCCTTTCCTGCTCCTCACTCCACTGCATCATGTCACCACCCTCGCCTCCCAAAACCCTTATTAACATTTAGCCCGTGACCTTACATTCCTTTCCTGCTCCTCACTCCCTTGCATCATGTCACCACCCTCGCCTCCCAAAACCCTTATTAACATTTAGCCCGTGACCTTACATTCCTTTCCTGCTCCTCACTCCCTTGCATCATGTCACCACCCTCGCCTCCCAAAACCCTTATTAACATTTAGCCCGTGACCTTACATTCCTTTCCTGCTCCTCACTCCACTGCATCATGTCACCACCCTCGCCTCCCAAAACCCTTATTAACATTTAGCCCGTGACCTTACATTCCTTTCTTATTCACGTCATTCAGCTGCCCTTCCTCCACCTCCCACAGTGTTTACTAGTGACCTTACATTCCTACCTTCTTATGCACTCCATCCCCCTGTCTTTCCTTCCTTCCGCAGGCCTTAAAAACGTTCTGCTAGTGACCTTACATTCCTATCTTCTTATGCACTCCATTCCCCTGTCTTTCCTTCCTTCCGCAGGCCTTAGTAAAAACGTTCTGCTAGTGACCTTACATCTTTTTCCTCTTCTTCACTCCATTCCCCTCTCTGTTCTTTCTTCCGCAGGCCTTAGTAAAAACGTTCTGCTAGTGACAATATATTCCTTTTTTTCTTGCTCACTCCATTCCGCTGTCTGTTCCTCCTTCTGCAGCCATTACAAACGTTCTTTCATTTCTCTTACATTCCTTTCCTCTTCTTCTCTTTATCCCGCTGTCATTTCTTCCTTCCGCAACCATTACTTACATTCTACCAGTGACATTATGGGTCGTATTACAAGATATTTCGTTGCCCAAGAACACCTATTTGACAAGGCTGTCCTAGGAGTTGTGGGCATTTCCAGGAGTAGTTTCATGACCCTGGTGGTAGTTTGACCCTTCCTCTGTACCATGAACCTGAAGAAACACTCATTAGAACCCGACTGACCCCCTCTTCGACCTTAAGAAATAGCTGATGTTAGGAGCGAAAGTGTCTTAAAGTACCGACCTTTATTCCTTTTCTCTTCTTCACTGCATCCCTCTGTCTTTCCTTCCTAACCTTTATTAATCAACGCTTCCACCGGTACAGCTTTCTCCTCTCACCTTAGTATACTTAATGTCACCTCTCCACCTTAGTCCCATTATGTTTCCTCCTTTCACTTTAGTTGCACGATGTCACCTCTCCATGCACCTGTGAGAATCCTTATTTATGCTTCTCTCAGCCTTTCACTAGTTCCATAATATCACCTCTCCATGCACGTGTGAGAATCCTTATTTATGCTTCTCTCAGCCTTTCACTAGTTCCATAATGTCACCTCTCCATGCACCTGTGAGAATCCTTATTTATGCTTCTCTCAGCCTTTCACTAGTTCCATAATGTCACCTCTCCATGCACCTGTGAGAATCCTTATTTATGCTTCTCTCAGCCTTTCACTAGTTCCATAATGTCACCTCTCCATGCACCTGTGAGAATCCTTATTTATGCTTCTCTCAGCCTTTCACTAGTTCCATAATGTCACCTCCATGCACCTGTGAGAATCCTTATTTATGCTTCTCTCAGCCTTTCACTAGTTCCATAATGTCACCTCTCCATGCACCTGTGAGAATCCTTATTTATGCTTCTCTCAGCCTTTCACTAGTTCCATAATGTCACCTCTCCATGCACGTGTGAGAATCCTTATTTATGCTTTTCTCAGCCTTTCACTAGTTCCATAATGTCACCTCTCCATGCACGTGTGAGAATCCTTATTTATGCTTTTCTCAGCCTTTCACTAGTTCCATAATGTCACCTCTCCATGCACCTGTGAGAATCCTTATTTATGCTTCTCTCAGCCTTTCACTAGTTCCATAATATCACCTCTCCATGCACGTGTGAGAATCCTTATTTATGCTTCTCTCAGCCTTTCACTAGTTCCATAATGTCACCTCTCCATGCACGTGTGAGAATCCTTATTTATGCTTCTCTCAGCCTTTCACTAGTTCCATAATGTCACCTCTCCATGCACGTGTGAGAATCC
>NC_066516.1:23026534-23119034 GCF_024679095.1 Eriocheir sinensis
AACTTACGTAAAAATCAACAGAGGTCACTTTGTTTTGAGGATGCAGATATGAATTTAGTGAGTGGGCAAATGTGAAGACTGATTCATTCATTTATTTATTTTTTTACATCAAAGGATACGGCTCAAGGGCAACAAAAAGTGTACAAAAAAAAAAAAGCCCGCTACTCGCCGCTCCCACAAAAGTAAATAGTAAAGAGTAGGTTTAGGGTATCGTAAAACACATGACTGGCAGCAACTAGAGTAAAGATAAGCAAAGGAATAGCTTATGTTGTTAGATAGAAAGTCATGATTATATACGAAGACTGGTTTTGGGTTAGGTTAGGTTTAGATTATCTTGAAAGACGTGTCAGACAGCAACATAGAGAAATTATGAACAAAGAGCACAAATATTTGGACTTTTTATGGTTAGGTTAGGTTTAGGATATCTTCAAACATATGACAGACTAACTTAGAGTAAAATCAAACTGAAAAAGAGCTCAAATGTATAGTATAGAGTATTAATGAACAAAGAGCACACATATATGGACTTTTATGGTTAGGTTAGGTTTAGGATATCTTCAAACATAGACAGACAATAACTTAGAGTAAAAACAAACTAAGAAAAAGCTCAAATGTGTAGTCTGCTTAATGTTTGGGTTAGATTTATGGTATTTTCGAACTCATGATGGGCAACAACTTGGAGTAAGAATCAACAAGTAGCACAAATACAGACTTTTATGGTGTGGGTAAGTTAAGGGTATCTTCAGAGACATGACAGGCAGCAACTGATACCGCATGGGAAACACTCCACTATCCACCACAGAAGCACAGAAAGACCTGGGACTATAGTTATGTTACCAGGCTACCAGTGAAAGCCAAATCCGTGCCAAATACATAGACTTTAATGGTTAGGTTAAGTTAAGGGTATCTTCAAACATGACTTGCAGCAACTGATAGCGAAAATAAACAACGAGCAAAAATTTATGGACTTTTATGGTTAGGTTAAGTTAAGGGTATCTTCAAACACATGACAGGCAGCAGCTGATGGTGAAAATAAACAAAGATCACAAATACATGGACTTTAATGGTTAGGTTAAGTTAAGGGTATCTTGAAACACATGACAGGGAGCAGCTGATAGCGAAAATAAAGAAAGAGCAAAGATACATACACTTTTATGGTTATTCTAAGTTTAGGGTATCTTGAAACGTATGACAGGCAGCAACAAAGAGGAAAAGTAAACTAAGAAAGAGTTGCCAGGAAGGAAAGTCAGAAGGAATGAAAGAAATACTGAAAGAAAGAAAGCTACAAGAAAGGAAAGAAAGAAAAAAAAAGCAACTGTTTGATTAGTTTAAGTAGCGGGCTTTTTTTCATTATTATTTTTTTTACGTCCTTGAAATGTCTCCCCTGCTGTAAAAAAAAAAAAAAAAAAGTCCCATTATTGAGTGTGCATATATGAATTTTCTGAGTATATCACTTTAAAGACTTCTACGGCTAGGTTATGTTTAGTATATTTAATTCAAACACATGATAGGCAGCACCTTGTTGAAGAAAATAAACAAAGAACACAAACATCTAGACTTTTATGGCTAGGTTAAGTTAAGGGTATCTCGAGACTCATGACAGACAGCATTGTGTAGCAAAAATCAACAAAGAACGAGCTCTCTGTGTTAAGTAGTCTCATTATTGGGGTTGCAGATACCAACTTTATGAGAGCGGTGCTGCGGCCGTGTTTATTATTTGCCTTCGCTCTGGGCTCGTTAAGGAAAACAAACACGTGGAATTTAACACAACACAACGCATCGCATACAAACCAGCGGCTGGGCTCCCTCTTACGCAATGGAACAAGTCGGATGGAAACCTCAGACGCAACTTTCACTGGAGTCGCCAAACTTACTAACCTAACCTAAGCCCGCCGCGTCCTCGTCCTCAGCTGTTGTTGGCGGGGACCATAAACAGAAAACGTGTGTGCATAAAAAGATAGGTATAAAAACAAAGAAAGACAAAAGTATGGAGGATAAGAATTATAATACAGGGAAATAGAGAGACGTACAGGAAAGTTCAAAATCTAGGACCGAAAATGGAGACGTATAGATATGAAAACAAAGGAAGACAAAAATATAGAAGATAAGAATTATAATACTGGGAAATGGAGAGGTCAAAGGTCAAAATCTAGGACCGAAAATGGAGACGTGGGTTTGTGGATGAAGAGAGACATATCCTCCAACTTTTCGCCTCTTACAACACTCACATTTGACAAGGATTTCGTTCGAGTTTGGGGCATTTCCAGAGGTACTTTTATGACCCTTTTGATAGTATGACCCTTAAGACACGTTTCGCCTCTTACAACACTCACATTTGACAAGGATTTCGTGTGAGTTTGGGGCATTTCCAGAGGTACTTTCATGACCCTGGTGGTAGTATGACCCTTCTTCGATACCATGGTTGTATTGGGGGAGAGAGAAAAGATGAAGGAAGGAAGGAAGGAAGGAGAGAAAAGATGAAAGATTGAAATGCTGAGAGGAAGGAAAGAAAAAAAAAGCTGAAAAAAGGAAAGAAAAAGTTACCAGGAAGGAAAGTAAGAAAGAAAAGAAAACCTGAAAGAAAAAAAGCTACAAGAAAGGAAAGAAAGAAAGAAAAAAGAAGAAACCCGATCAATCACCTTCGGCCTTTGAAAATAGTTAACTTGAGAGATGGAAGCGTCTGATCATCGTATTATAAAACATTTCGTCACCCAAGAACACATATTTGACAAGGCTTTCGTAGGAGTGGCGGGCATTTCCAGTAGTAGTTTTATGACCCTGGTGGTAGTTTGACCCTTCTCCTGTACCATGAACCTGAAGAAGCACTCATTAGAACCCGATTGACCCACTCTTTGACCTTTAGAAATAGGTGATGTGAGAAGCGAGTCTTATAATACCAGCCTCTCTGAGAATACTGACCCCTGAGCTCCCCGCCGCGCCGTCCGCTCCGCCCGCCCGCCTGTCTCGTTCCTGCCTACATCAGCTTGCCTCTCTGCCGCCCGCGCTGACTGATGAGTGTGTCAAGGCCGCCCCTCCCCCTCCCTCCACACCCACTGACTATCTATCTATTTATCCATTGTTTTTTTCTTTTGCTCTTTCCTTCTTTTTTTTTCCTTCTTCCCTTCTCTTTGTCTATCTTTATCTTTCTTTCTGTCTATCTCTTTCGTTCTTTCTCGCTTGTTTTCTTTCTTCATTTTTTTTCCTATTCTGCCTCACTCCCTAAATAATTACTGTATCAAGGTCGTCCCCCCCCCCCCCTTCCCTCACTGACTATCTCAATTTCTTTCTTCCTCTTTTTTTTTTCCTTGTTTAATTTGTTTCCTTCCTTTCAGCTTTCCTTTCTTTTCTTTTGTTTCTTTCTTTTTCCTTGCCTTATTCTTTCTTCCTTTTTTAATTTCTTTCTACTGTTTTCTTTCCCCTTTCTCTCTTTCTTTCCATCCTTCACATTTTCTCTCCTTCTTTCTTTCCTTCCTTCCTTTCTCTCCCTCCCTCAATAAAAAACGAAGAATGCCTTCCATAACTCATAAATCGTAAAACTTGATAATCTCTAACGCTCCTTCTTCTCTCGTCCATTATCTTTCACAAAACAAAGACAAAAACAAAGCCTTACATAACTCATAAACCTTAAAACCTGATAATCTCTAACGCGTCTTTTATCGTTCTTTTTTTTTTCCTCTCCTTCTCTTAACACTCACGCACACACACAAAAACAAACAAACAATCAAAGCCTTACATAACTCAGAAATCTCGTCCTATTAATCTCCCCGATGCGTATTTAACAGTATCAACAATTTAGTTTTGATGTTTCCTTCTCAGCGACGTAGCCCAGGTAAGGTCGGTATCCTAGGTGGGGCATGGGGCCAGTTTCACAGTTCCCTATGATGGGTAAGTAAGCTCCCAAACCAATACCAGAACCTTCAAAATTTCCTTGTATAGTGTCTAGTGTTTGTATTTAAGTTCACAAATTTGATGAAACTATACAGGAAAAGTCTCGTGTATTTAGTGTGGCATCGAAGACCTCACCATTTTGGATTGTATGGGATTCTATCGTTTGGTCCGGGCTGTTACGAAGACACCGTGTTGGACTGTGAAATCGGCTCATAGAAACGGGCAGGAGACAGGTGGGTGCGCGGTGAAGGTTTGGACGGGACAGGTGAGGTTGGAAGGACGACATAAACAGAGGCGTCGAGGGCTGATTAAGACGGGTCCTGCTGAATCCTGACAAGTTGAGGGGTGAGGGGGTGGGGGTGCGATGGTAGGGGAAAAGGGGGAACTTAAAACTGGTACTAAGGTGCATGGGGGGAGATGGTAGAGAATGTGAGAAGTTAAAAATAGTATGAGGGTGCATGGTGGAGAATGGGTGGAGGTTAAATGGTATGAGGGTGGATGGGAGAGGTGGTAGGGAATAGGGAGAGCTTAAAATGGTACGAGGGTGGATAGGGTAGATGGTAGAAAATGGGAGTTGTTAATAGTATGAGGGTGTATGGGGGAAGATGGTAGAGAATGGGAGGAGTTGTTAAGAAGGTGTTTGTTCATGTTTTATTTTTGTGCTAGAGAGATAAAAAAAAGATCAATGCTGGGAGATCATGAATGCAGAGGAAAGTGTTTATGCTTAGGGAAAGAGGTCTGTTGGATGTTACATTTGATACTTCTATTATTATTTACGCAGGAGTCATCTCAAGAACAACTCCTATATATTAAAGAGAAAGAGAAAGTGTGATAGATAAGTAGAAATGTTTATGCTAGAGTAAAGAAGCATGTCAGATGTTAGGTATAAGGTTGGGTACTTCTGTTAATACATTTTAGCAGTGAAATCATCTTAAGGGCTACGATAATGAGAGAGAGAGAGAGAGAGAGAGAGAGAGAGAGAGAGAGAGAGAGAGAGAGAGAGAGAGAGAGAGAGAGAGAGAGAGAGAGAGAGAGAAGAGGTATGTCAGATGTTAGATACTATAGGTTACTTTTATTAATATGTTTTAGCAGTGGAACCATCTCAAGGGCTGCAATATATAAGAGACGAAAAGAAAAAGAAAAAAAAAGTGCATAACTAGAAGGTGGGCACGTCAGATGTTAGATATGGTTAGGTACTTGTATCATTATCTTCTTAATTGATCTGTGGAGTAATCGCAAGGGCTACTATTTAAAAAGAGAAGAAGAGAAAGGAGAGAGAAGAAAAAAATAATGTGTATCCCGAGGGCGGGGCGAGTCAGATGTTAGAGACGGTAAGATACTCGCATTTATTTTTCCTTAACGTCACCTCAAGGGCTACCATTTAGAGAGAGAAAGGAAGGAAGAAAGGAAGGAAGGAAGGAAGGAAGGAAGAAAGAAAGAAATAAAGAGAAAGAAAGAAAGAAAGAAAGAAAGAAAGAAAGAAAGAAAGAAAGAAAGGAGAGAAAAGGTGGAAGAAAAAGGGAAAAAATGGTGGAGAGAAAAAGGTCGAAAGACATTGAGTAAGAAAGAAAAAAAAGATATCGGATAGGAGATGATACCGTATTTATTTTACATTACCTCTTAACTGTATTTCAAGGGCTAGTACACACATAAAAAAAGAGAGAGGGAGGGAGAGGAAAGGAGAAAAATGTGTATGCTCGGGGGAGGGGTCGTCAGATAATGGTATACAAGGATGCTCTGTATGTCCGCTGGAGGAGAAGGATGATGATGATGATGATGATGAGGAGGAGGAGGAGAATTAATAAGTAGAATAAAGAACAAGAGCGAGATCAAGAAAACAAGATGAGGGGAAGGAGGAATAAATAGAAGAACAAGAACAAGAAGAACAGGAAAATAGGGAGGAGGAGGAGGAGGTGGACTTTTATGTATATTTTTTTCTCCTCGGCTAAGTCATTTCATTTTGCACAGAGGGTTCGGCAGGCGGAGAGGCACGTCAGCCCTTCAGATGATATACTTGGTGTCTTATTGGTATTTTATTACGGCGGATAATTTGGGGGGGTTACCCTATAAAAAAAGATTGAGATGGAGAGAGAGAGAGAGAGAGAGAGCGACGTATGCCACCTAGATTCAGGGGCAAAGGGAGGGAGGGACACAATTATAGATGATATTTGGCATGGTCTTGATATCCTTTTTATACATTGAAGGAGACAAATGAATCCGCTGTATATAAAGAAACCAAAACAGCCACAAGAAAAAAAATACCTGTTCTATGACATCACAAAAAGGGGAACATGCTAAAACACACGTATGGCTTCTTATTAATTTCCATTTTTTACACTGAGGAGAGATCAAGGACTATATACAGAGCGACAAAAAACAACAACCCTACGTGCTACAGGGTGGGGCAAAGTAGAGAGCAAGTTAGACTGGATGAGAGGGAAGGGGGAGGAGAAGGGAGAGTGTAATTAGAGGGATGAACAGGTGGGAAGGGAAAGAGGGGAGAGCGGGGACGAAGGAGAGGAAGGGAAGGGAAGGGAAGATAGGAGTGAAGGAGGGGAAGGGAAGGAGAGGAAGGGAGAGAAGGGTAGTAGCTGGAGGGATGAACAGGTGGGAACGGAAAGAGGAGAGAACGGGGATGAAGGAGAGGAAGGGCAAGGAAGGGAAGGAAGGATAAGGAAGATAGGAATGAAGGAGGGAAGGCAAGTAGGGTATTTTTTTTTACAGCAAAGGAGACTGTTCAAGGGCATAAAAAAATAATGAAATAAAAGGCCGCTACTCAAAATGGTATAGAGGTAAAGAGTAGGAAGGATGAGGGGAACGAAGGAGGAGGAGGAGGAGGAAGAGGAGGAGGAGGAGGAGGAGGATCAAGAGGAGTAGTAGTTAAACACGTACAAGAAGGGCAAGCCAAAAAAATGATCTAAAAAAACTTGGAGTGCTTAAAAAACTTGTCGTGGCGCAGTAAAAACTCGTCCCGATAGGAAGGAGGAGGAGGAGGAGGAGGAGGAGGAGGAGGAGGAGGAGGAGGAGGAGGAGGAGAAAAATCATACCATTAATATCAATTTATATAACGCTTACTAAAGAATATAATAAAAAAAGTTGGTACATATATTTAACAGTCGCTAAAGAAGAAGAAGAAGAAGAAGAAGAAGAAGAAGAAGAAAGAAGTTAGACAATTAGATGAAAAAAGTTGAAGGGAGAGGATTTAATGAAGAGAATTTTTATAATGTCTGTAATTAAAAGGAAGAAAACGATGATAGAGAAAAACAAGCAGACAGGGAAAAACACAGACATTGACTGAGAAAGAGAAGGAAGAAAAAAAAGAACTAAAGTAAATATGAAAGCTGAAGATAAGAAGAATGAAGTCATTGAAACATTTATGGAGAGAGAGAGAGAGAGAGAGAGAGAGAGAGAGAGAGAGAGAGAGAGAGAGAGAGAGAGAGAGAGAGAGAGAGAGAGAGAGAGAGAGAGAGAGAGAGAGAGAGAGGAAAAGGAAGAAGAGGAGGAGGAGGAAGGAGGAAGTAAGACAAACTGTAAAAGGATATGAAGAAATGGAGTAGGAAAAAAGTAAGGAATTCATAGAGAGCAGACGGGAGGAGGAGGAGGAGGAGGAGAGAAGAGATAAAAAAACACAAAAAACTAGGAAAGACCTGAAGAAGAGCAGGAAGGAGGGAGGAAATATGATAAAGAGGAAGAAGAAGAAGAACGGAAAGAGAAGGGAGAGAAAAAACACATCTAGGAAAGGATTGAAGAGCAGGAAGGAGGCAGAAAAAGAGGAAGAGGGAGATAAGAGAGAAAAAAAGGAAGAAGGGAGATAAGAGAGAAATGTGATGAAGAGAAAGAAGAAGAAGAACGGAAAGAGAAGGGAGAGAAAAAACACATCTAGGAAAGGATTGAAGAGCAGGAAGGAGGGAGAAAAAGAGGAAGAGGGAGATAAGAGAGAAAAAGGAAGAGGGGAGATAAGAGGAAGAGGGAGATAAGAGAGGAAATATGAAAGAAAAATGCGTGGAAGAGAAAGGAAGAGAAGAGGTAGAGAACAGTGCGAGAAAATAAAGAAATAAAAATGCAAGAGAAAAAAAAGAGGAAGAGGAAAGGTGAGATGAAATGCGAGAGATGAGAGAAAAAGCGAGAAAGATGAAAGAAATAAAGAAAACGAGGAAGAGAGAGAGAGATGAAAAGAGACAAAAAAAAACACAAAAAAAACGAGGGAGATAATGTTGAAAAAATGCGAAGAAAAAGAGGAAGAGGGAAAGATGAAGGAGAGAAAGCGAGGAGGAGAAAGAGGAAAGAGAAAAAAGGAGAAAGGGGAAGAGCAAGAAATTATAAAAAAAAAGACATAGGAAGTAGAATTTGAAGATTAGATGATCACGTATATAGACAGACAGACAGGGAAGTAGATGGGTAAAAAGATAGACAGACAGACAGACATTTTTTTTTTTACAACAAAGGAGACAGCTCAAGGGCACACACAAAAAAAACAATAATAAAAAAAAAGCCCGCTGCTCGCTGCTCCTAAAAAAAAGTCATTGACCACTGAATCACAATCTCATTACATAGGGAACAAGAGTAGGAGGTCAGGGAACGGCATTGGCAGGGTTAGGGTAGGGCAGGGTAAGGTAGGGTAGGGTAGGGTAAGGTAGGGCAGGGTAAGGTAGGGTAGGTTAGGGTAGGGTAGGCAGGGTAAGGTAGGGCAGGGTAGGGTAGGGTAAGGAAGGGAAGGGCAGGTAGGAGTTTATAGGATGGCGTAACAAGATCCTTCGAACGGTTTATTTTCCCATCTGCTACTCTCTCTCTCTCTCTCTCTCTCTCTCTCTCTCTCTCTCTCTCTCTCTCTCTCTCTCCTCCGTCCCCTCTTCCTTTCCTTCTTTTCTCCTTCCCTTCCTTCCTTTTCCTTCTTCTTTTCTTCCCTCCCTTCCCTTCTTTCCACCTTTTCTCCTCTCCTTCTCTACGTCCCTCCCTCTCTACCTCCTTCCCTTCCCCTCCATAAGACCCAACAAGTGAATGGTGTGTGGGGGTCAGCTGCTATCCTCCTCCTCCTCCTCCTCCTCCTCCTCCTTATATTCTTGTTCTTCTTGTTCTTGTTCTTGTTCTTCTATTTATTCCCCCTTATCTTGTTTTCTCGATCTCCTCCTCCTCCTCCTCCTCCTCCTCCTACTCCTCCTCCTCCTCCTCCTCCTCCTCCTCCTCCTCCTCCTTCAGCGGGCACACAGAGCATCCTTGTTTTTAGGCTCAGCAATGTGTCGTGTGCTTGTCTCGTCTTTGTCACCTTCTGTGTGTGTGTGTGTGTGTGTGTGTGTGTGTGTTATGTTGTGTGTGTGTTATGTTGTGTGTGATTATTTGTGTATTTGTTGTTGTTGCTGGTGGTGGTGGTGGTGGTGTGTGTGTGTGTGTGTGTGTGTGTGTGTGTGTGTGTGTGTCCCTTTTTTTTACTGCTTCTTTTCTGTATAACCGTCATAATGGACCGTGCATGAGCTGTCAGATATATCTTTTTTTTTTTTTTCAATGTATGTGAAAAATAAGGAAGACTTAGGCGTCAGTAGTAGATGAGTTATGCCATGGCCTTAACTGTTTTTTTCTTCTTTTATGAATTTGAAGAATGGTTTGCTTCCTTCTCGAGTCGACTCTTTGTGACGTAGAATTTTTCTGATCAGCAGAGTGCAAACGTTTAGTTAGTGATAGCGATGAAAAGTATGTACGAAATATCTCTTCCTCCCTTGCACACACACACACACACACACACACACACACACACACACACACACACACAGGTATACTTCACAATGTTATGCACATGATTAATGAGTTTATTCGCCGAATTGATTAATGTGTTGTGCTAATATAATTATATATTTGTTTAATATTGGGAGAGCGAGCACTGGAGCAGTGTTTTACGGTGAGGTGACCCGCACTGCCTTAAAGTTACGTAACACTGGATGCCTAAGGAGGAGGAGGCGACCTCGCCGCCTAGCGGCCCCGAGGCAGCAGTGCCGCTGGCCCTCCGTTGTGTGCCTTGGCACGTGCTCCGTGACCCAGTAAATGAGGGTTGTTGGTGTCGTCGTTGAACTTAGTGTTATTGAAGGTACGATTTGGGAATTGGCGGCCGCGGCGGCGGCGACGGGCTCTGCATGGAGACGAGCCGTTGTGACGCACGCGTGACGTCACGCCGCCCTGCGGCAGCATTGGCGGGCCCATTGCTGTTATGGGTTGATTTGATTGACTGATTTCGTTTTAGAAAAGTCTACATTTAGGCAGTTTACCGAGGATGGCTCATGCACGGCTTGTCTGGAGGCACAACATGAGTGATGAGTGCCGGAGTGCCAGGCGTGTGTCCCTGGCTGAGGTGTAGCGGGCGGGGCTGCAGCTATCGAGCTGGGTAGGGTGTGTAGGGCAGGGCGGGGATGTCCGGGAGGCGTGGCCGAGCCTGCCCCTCCACCAATAAGCTGCAGCCGCCGTCCTCCGCAGAGCCAATGCGCCGCACCCCCGCCTCCTGACCGCCGCTCGCTCATTACTAGCATCCTACTGCAGATTGGTGTCCCCGAGGAGGCGAGGAGCCGCTGTGCCCGAGCCTCGTCAAAGGATAGTTCTGGCAACTCATGTGCACAGGGCTGGCCCTTCAGTCCTCGCCCGTCCTGCGGTGCGGCAAGACAGTGCCCAGTGCCCCGTCGGGAAATAGTTAAAGTCGTGTTGGTGGAATGCTTGTGTGTTAAATAGTGAAAGAACCCTGTGAGTGACCCACACATCTTCTCAGCAGCCTCTGTCGCAGCCTGCGTGATGCGCCAAACCTCCGACTTTCCCAACCCCGCCGAGGGCCTCGTCGCCTACAACACTGCCGAATACTGTCAGCAGGCACCCCCGTTTTACCATGAGCCACAGGCGGGCCACAGGATGGCACCACACTATGGCCTGGCAGGACAGGGTGGCCACATCAGGAGCCACATGCAGCCCTCGCCAGGCGGTGCGGCTCCTGAGTCCTGCACGCCGCCCTGCCGGCAGGTGATGGCGCCTCACTGCGGGACAGCAGGGGCTCACAACAGGTTCTCGGTGGCAGATCCCTGTGGCGGCGACATGATGACCGGGTTGGTGGCGGGCCACCAGCCCATGGGCGCCTACCCGGGGATGAACACGATGGGCCCCCAGATGAGCCCTCAGGCAGCGAACTTCCCGCCAGGCTACCACGGCGGAGGCTCCATGCCTGGCACTCAGTGCATGCCGTCGCCCATGGCCCCGCCTGACTGCAGGGCGTCAGGTTACCCGGTCAGCTTTGGGCAGGCGGGACCCATGGAGGCCAGCAGGACGCCCTACGGCAACCCTCACGCTCAGGGCTACGTGGGGCATCTCTGCGGCGCCTACAACTCGCCCTTAGACAACACTAACGGATACGAGCGCCAGGTGTTCCGCCCGCCGCCCGCCATGCCTCAGGGCCAGGTGTTCCCCGAGTACCGCGCGGCGCACTACAGGGACTACCCGCCACCCATCGAGGACCACCTCCCGCCGGGGTGTGAGGGCCGCCTGCAGGACCAGGGGCACCTCATCCCCAAGACTGAGCCCGAGGCGCGGCCCGACGTGGAAATGCAGGACGCCCCACCCATGAAACTGCCGCGGAAAAGAGGGTAAGTGTCACAGCTCTGCCGCAGCCAAGTGATGCTCGCGCCACCTGCACGCCTAGGTGCATGCAGTCCTCCTGATGGTACCCGCGGAAGTAATCTGTATCCCCGGGTTCGACAGCTGTGCCTCATTCTTCGACAGTGCATGCCTACCTTCGTCTTTTGGCACACGGCCCGTTATTGTACGATACTCGCAGCGTTGTTTAGCGATTACTGGCGCTCGGCGAACAACAAATAAGGAACCTTGTCACTGCAGTATAGCATTGTTGTGTTTGTAGCGCCTCTCCCCTTCGCCCTTCTCTATGCAGCGCCTCTCCCCTTCGCCCTTCTCTATGCAGCGCCTCTCCCCTTCGCCCTTCTCTATGCAGCGCCTCTCCCCTTCGCCCTTCTCTATGCAGCGCCTCTCCCCTTCGCCCTTCTCTATGCAGCGCCTCTCCCCTTCGCCCTTCTCTATGCAGCGCCTCTCCCCTTCGCCCTTCTCTATGCAGCGCCTCTCCTTCGGCCTTCTCTGCAGCGCCTCTCCTTCGGCCTTCTCTATGCAGCGCCTCTCCCCTTCGCCCTTCTCTATGCAGCGCTTCTCCCCTTCGCCCTTCTCTATGCAGCGCCTCTCCCGTTCGCCCTTCTCTATGAAGCGCATCTCCCCTTCGCCCTACTCTAAGCAGCGCCTCTCCCCTTCGCCCTTCTCTATGCAGCGCCTCTCCCCTTCGCCCTTCTCTATGCAGCGCCTCTCCCCTTCGCCCTTCTCTATGCAGCGCCTCTCCCCTTCGCCCTTCTCTATGCAGCGCCTCTCCCCTTCGCCCTTCTCTATGCAGCGCCTCTCCCCTTCGCCCTTCTGTCTGCAGCGCCTCTCCCCTTCGCCCTTCTCTATGCAGCGCCTCTCCCCTTCGCCCTTCTCTATGCAGCGCCTCTCCCCTTCGCCCTTCTCTATGCAGCGCCTCTCCCCTTCGCCCTTCTCTATGCAGCGCCTCGTCCCATCCGCCTTCCTTCTTGTCCTCGTCCTTTAGGGTTCACCACTTCACTCGCTCCCTCATTTATCTTCTCGTTGTGGAGGTCGGTGTCCTCCTCCTCCTCCTCCTCCTCCTCCTCCTCCTCCTAATGGTTGCTCTGTGAGGGCATCATTGGACGTGTCTGGGCAAAATCATTCTCGTCACAAGCGATACCAGGATGTTAACGCCAAGGAAGGAGGAGGAGGAGGAGGAGGAGGAAAATAAAATGAGAAAGAGAAAGAAAGGTAGGTAGAAGCAAGAGAGAGGAAAAGAGAAGGAGGAGGAGGAGGAGGAGGAAAATAAAATGAGAAAGAGAAAGAAAGGTAGGTAGAAGCAAGAGAGAGGAAAGGAGGAGGAGGAGGAGGAGGAGGAGGAGGAGGAGGAGGAGGAAAATAAAATGAGAAAGAGAAAGAAAGGTAGGTAGAAGCAAGAGAGAGGAAAGGAGAAGGAGGAGGAGGAGGAGGAGGAGGAGGAGGAGGAGGAAAATAAAATGAGAAAGAGAAAGAAAGGTAGGTAGAAGCAAGAGAGAGGAAAGGAGGAGGAGGAGGAGGAGGAGGAGGAGGAGGAGGAGGTGACTTTTAAAGAAGGCAAGATGTGCAGAGACCACGAAACAAATGCAAACCGAGGAGCGCGCGGCCTGAAAACAAATCGACACTTTAATGTTAAAATAAAAGACACACAATCCTCCCGTCCAGGTGTGTGTGTGTGTGTGTGTGTGTGTGTGTGTGTGTGTGTGTGTGTGTGTCAGCTACAGTTGGTTTATCTTCTCTTTCTTCGCCTTTCCTTGAGTTTGTTTTGGCGTAGCGTATAGTCAGAAGGTCACCTAAGAACCAAAGCCTAGGAGGAGGTTATATAAAGCGTTGGGACAGACCAGGGTTATGATGTGGCCTAGGGAGGTACTTGTAGATGGTAGACAGACTCTCCTTCCGTAGTCTTGCAGATCAACACTAAGGTCGGTATTATAAAAGTTTCGCTTCTCACATAAGCTAAAGGTCAAAGAGGGGGTCAATCGGGTTCTAGTGAGTGTTTCTTCAGGTTCAGGGTACAGAGGAAGGGTCAGACCACCACCAGGGTCATAAAACCACTCTTGGAAATGCCCACAACTCTTACGAAAGCCTTGTCAAATATGCGTTCTTGGGCGACGAAGTGACCTTATAATATGACCCTAACAACCCATCCCTAAAGCTTTGATTAGTACCCTCCGTTGTGTTGTCATCTTAGTATAACCAGGAAGCGTTGGGGAAGACAAGGCATGTGCTGTGGATTAGGGAAGTACTGGTAGGCGGTGTGCAGGCTGTCCTTCCCTGATGCTACACTCCAGCACCCAACGCTAAAAATATATTAAGTACCCGCTATTGTGTTGTCATCTTAGTATAATCAGGAAGCATTGGGGTTTTTTTTTCACATTTGTTACCTTTTTTTATGCCCTTGAACTGACTCCTCTGCCTTGTCAAATAGGTGTTCTTGGGCGGCGAAATGTCTTATGATACGATACTTAATCCCTCAAAGCGGTTCCTCGAAAAGTCCGTGTTTGGTCCCGCTGCTGTTTTGGCCTCGCAGTGAAAGCAGCCTTGTCTCAACTCAACTGGAAATGCCCACAACTCCTGCAAAAGCCTTGTCAAATAGGTGTTCTTGGGCGGCGAAATGTCTTATAATACGATACTTAATCCCTCAAAGCGGTTCCTCGAAAAGTCCGTGTTTGGTCCCGCTGCTGTTTTGGCCCCGCAGTGTAAGCAGTGTTGTCTCATCTCAACTAATTATATGAAGTGTAAATCTGTTTGGTTACTCGGCACCCCCTGACAGCGCTTATCAAGTACTCGCCTGATTTAGAGCCAGGCGAGTTTCTTTACTAATTTTTGTATACACAGAATGATAGTTTTGTTGACCGAAGTATCTGCCTTGGGATGAGGGAGATTTTAAGAATGTACTGCTTAGTGTTAGTTGTTTGGTAATTCTTGCTTTTTGGGATTTAAGGGTATTAGTGATATAGCATTATTAGTATCATTATTATTATTATTATTATTTTACATAGGATGCGGCTCAAGGGCAACAAAAAGAGTACAAAAAAAAGCCCGCTACTCGCCGCTCCCACAAAATAAAAAGTAAAGAGTAGCCAAAAGAGAGGTCAATTTCGGGTGTTGTTGTTATTATTATTATTATTATTATTATTATTATTATTATTATTATTATTATTATTATTATTATTATTATTATTATTATTATTATTATTATTGTTATTATTATTATTATTATTATTATTATTATTATTATTATTATTATTATTATTATTATTATTATTATTATTATTATTATTATTATTGTTGTTGTTGTTGTTGTTATTGATGCTGCTGTTGTTGCTGTTCCTATTGTTCATGTTGTTGTGCTGCCTACGACTTAAACGCTTTCAAGGGAAGAGTATCAAGACGCCTCTCCATTTGATTAGCGGGCTTTTTTTTTTTACACCTTTTCTTGTTGCCCTTGAGGTGTTTCCTTAGCTGTAAAAAATAAAAAAAAATAAAAATCCTCTTTCTTCTTCTCTATTAAATATTTGCAGGGGTAACTCAAACCGGCATTATTGTTTCGCCTTTTACCTTGAGCTGCCTCCATTCCTGTAAAAAAAACAACAACAACATGTAAAATAACTTCTTCAGCCTTAGTAAAGAAAAAAAAAAAATCTAAATAAAGTGAGCTCTTATTTTGAGTCCGAGATTTAAATTGTAACTCTGCAGTGAGCTCGAAGCATGAATCGTGTTGTGAGCGGCGGTGACTTGAAACGGAGAGACTGTAGGCAACGTGCGGCGGTGGGCCCTGGTCTGTCATGAGAGGACGGGGGGGGGTGGGGTTGGGGCTGGGGTGGGGGGGGAGCAACAAGCGGTAGGGGGTGACTATGCTCAATAGGCGACTCCGAGGGGGGCGTACTCAAGGCGATAGTGACCCCTGCAGAGTGGCCTGACAGCTTAGCGTGTGCACATCCTCGTAGGTCCTTATTGTAGAGATAGGCGTGTTCTCCTATAATTCCTTCCCCTTCTGTTTCTCTCCGGCATATGACCATAGATGTTGCGCCGACTAAACGAAACTTTCCAACTTTTCTCTTTGTAGTCTTCGGTCGGTATTGCTAGACGCTTCCACACCATACATCAACTATTTCCAGTGGCCTAAAGGGAGGTCAGTCGGGGTCTCATGAGTGTTCTTGTAGGTTCACGGTACAGAGGAAGAGTCAAACTACCACCAGGGTCATAAAACTCCCCCTGGAAATGACCCAGACTCCTTCGAAAGCCGTGTCAAAATGTATTCTTGTTTTATAATACGACCCTAAGGTGCCCTCATATCAACTATTTTCAAAGGCCACATAGGAGATCAGTCGCGTCCTATTGAGTTATTTTTAGGTTCACGGTACAGAAGAATGGTCTAACTATGGTACCACTAGGGTCACAAAACTACCTCTGGAATGCCCAACAGAAGAATGGTCTAACTATGGTACCACTAGGGTCACAAAACTACCTCTGGAATGCCCAACAGAAGAATGGTCTAACTATGGTACCACTAGGGTCACAAAACTACCTCTGGAATGCCCAACAGAAGAATGGTCTAACTATGGTACCACTAGGGTCATAAAACTACCGCTGGAATGCCCAAACTCTTACAAACGCCTATTTAAATATGTGTGCTTGGGGCCAATATGTTTAAGAAGTTTAATACTCCCAGTCATTCTTAGGGACATATTCTTAAGCGTAGCGGCCTCTCGTGGAAGTTGCGGGGATTCTTATGAACTGCTTTGTGATACCAGTTATACCTTTACACGGCTTTTTGAGCGGGAAATATCACCCATAAAAACTCGGTTAGTCCTCTTTGTCGCCTTGGGAAATAGTAAAAAAGACAGCTCGATACGTTTAAAATATGGACTTCAGACATATAATTGACAAGACTTTCATAGGAGTTTTGAGGCGTTTCCTGGGGTAGTTTTTTTTACCCTGGTGGTAGTTTGATCCCTCTTCACGCTGCGTCCTATGTGAGTGCCGTGACCCTGAGCAAGATCCTGAGCCTGTTAGATTGGTGGCCTTGCTCGCGTGCTCGTGTTCTTGAGGCAGTCTGCGAAGTCCTTGGTCCTGTATCCCCGGCGGGTTGGTTCTGGACTTCAAACACCCTTCTTCAGCGTCAAGGGGGCGTGGCTCTGTCCTGGAAGTTGATGGTTACGGCAGGAGGAAAGTTTTAATTTGAGGGAAGGCGAGTTATTTTTTTTTCGTTTTTGTTTTTTTGTTGTAGGTCTTTTGCGCTTCAGCTAGTGTGTGTGGCGTCTTGGAACATGTGTTTAGGCGGACAGGTGTGTGGTTAGACTAATGACTTGGAGGGTAGGGAAGGTGGGTGAGTCTCTCTCTCTCTCTCTCTCTCTCTCTCTCTCTCTCTCTCTCGCCCCTCACCCTTCAGTATTATGCCAAAGTCAACACCTCGGGATAAGAGTAAATATATAAAGCACTTTTCTAAACGTGCTTCATTTAAACATTGCTCTCCTTGTTACGCCTTGTGGCTGACGTGTGGAGGCGCCCCTACGTACCACCCTCTCCTCCCCCTTCGAACCCAGGACCCACCCAGGCAGTCAGTCCTCCCTCCCTCCCTGCCCATCTTCCTTACCCTTCTTCCAAGTAGCCGCCCTTCTAGCCCTCCCTCCTACCTTATAATCATTGTTCGGAGGTCGTGTTATGTAAGGGGTGGAGTGTAGCATCTCGTGTTTGTGTGTGTGTGTGTGTGTGTGTGTGAAGTTACGAGCTGAAATTGGAGAGACGGAAGAGTGTGTGTGTGTGTGTGTGTGTGTGTGTGTGTGTGTGTGTGTGTGTGTGTGTGTGTGTGTGTGTGTGTGTGATGTAAGGGTTGAGAGTCGTTCGCTGTCCTTGTGTGGCTGCTACTGAAGGACGTGTCGTGATATAAGAGACGGAAGGATAAGGTTGATTTTACACCGGGACACGTATGATGTAGTGAGTTAGGTTAGTGTGGCTCTCCTGGTGTGTTGAGAGGTGAGGCACTTATGCAAGACTGACGTAAGAGTGTGTTTTAGCCTGTTGTTCTTAATGAGGTGGGAGAAGAATGGATGTAATGTAAGAAAGGGAAGAATAGAGTTGAAATTAGAGAGGGATGCGTGGGTGAGGTGAGTTTAGCTGTTGAGAGATGAGGCTGTTATGCAAGACTGACGTAAGGGACTGTGATTCGTTGTTAATGGGTTTGGAGAAGAGTGGATAAAAGCCGTGTTCCGTGGTGCAGTGGGTAGCATTCCTGAGTACTCCTTATTCATCACCGGGCGATGGGCAGCCTCCTTCACGTGAACCCTGGACTTCTCCCTAGCGGTCCTTAGGTAGCGGATATAGCCAGGTGTTCCGGCCTTCATACTGGGGAGGTAACTTGTTCCAGTCTGTCTTCCGATCCAGCACCCAGTCAGTTCTTTGTTAGGAGGAGGGAATGTTGTGTTGTGAGGGAGAATGTTGCTGTGGTAGGAGGATGGAATGTTGTTGTGTTGTAAGGGAGAATGTTGCTGTGGTGGGAGGAGGGAATGTTGTGTTGTGAGGGAGAATGTTGCTGTGGTGGGAGGAGGGAATGTTGTTGTGTTGTAAGGGAGAATGTTGCTGTGGTGGGAGAAAGTAGAGGGACCTTACTAACAGAGGGCAGCTGAGGGTGTTTATAAGCTTAACCTCACACTGCAACCTCTGTGAGTGCCGCTACCCTGAGCCTTAGAAGGGGGAGTGAAAGAATGAAATTTGATAGGTTACATAATTTGATAGAGGCTCATCACAGGTTACTTAAGCCCCATAAAACAGGAAGGTGAAGTTGGAGACTCGTTCAGCACCAGGGTCGATATTCTTAAACTTATCAGTCTCCCATCACAGAGAAGACTAGCCGGTTATTATAGGTTTTTTTTTTTCCTTTCAAGATGCAGGTGTCATATAAAACTTTCACTAGCAATACAAAAGAGTACATGGAAACCCCAACAACTTCTATGAGACTGTACGGGTCCCCTATTCTTAAAGGTACCAGTCTCCCATTACGACTTTACCAGAGCCACAGAAAAGATTAACCGCTTTTTATGAGTGTTTTTTTCCCGTTGAAGGTGTTGCTGCCGTATAAAACAATTACAGTACCGTCATAAAACAGTCCACGGAAACCCCAACAACCGTAACCCTGTCCGCTGCGATTGGCACGGATTTGGCCTTCGCTGGTAGCCTGATAACCTATAGTCCCAGGTCTTTCTCTGCCTCTGTGGTGGATAGTGGAGTGTTTCCCATGTGGTATTGGTATGCTGGATATCCCTTCCCATGGTGCAGGGCTTTACATTTTCTTCATTTAATTGTAGCAGCCACTTTTTGTTCCATTCCTGTAGCTTGGTGATGTGATGGGCATTTCCAGGGGTAGTTTTATGACCCTGGTGGTAGTGTGAGTCTTCCTCTGTACCATGGACCTGTAGAAACACTCATTAAAACCCAACTGACCCCCTCTTTGACCTTTAGAAATAGTTGCTGTGAGAATCGAAAGTGTCTTGTCATAGCAAACTACATTTTTCGTCACTGAATTGTAGCAGCCACTTTTTGTTCCACTCCTGTAGCTTGGTGAGGTCTTCTTGTAGGAAATCCGCAGCCAAGGGGTTAACTAGAGGCTTTATAAACAGGCGAACAAAGCCGCCGATACGTTTTGGGGATGCGGCTCCAGGTTAGGTCCCGCGGCCCCGCTATAGCCGTGGCAACAAGCTGGTAGTGAGAAAGGGCTGTTAAAATGAGGTGTTGTTCGTGCAAGCGTGATTGAAAGCTTCAAGTGGAGCTTAGATTTATGGCTGTCATGTGCTGGCTATCTGATCTGCTGGTCTCGTGAGTGTAGTTTCCTCATGTCCTTGTGTGTGTGTGTGTGTGTGTGTGTGTGTGTGTGTGTGTGTGTCTGTCTGTCTCTCTCTCTCTCTCTCTCTCTCTCTCTCTCTCTCTCTCTCTCTCTCTCTCTCTCTCTCTCTCTCTCTCTCTCTCTCTCTCTCTCTCTCTCTCTCTCTCTCTCTCTCTCTCTCCTCTCTCTCTCTCTCTCTCTCTCTCTCTCTCTCCTCTCTCTCTCTCTCTCTCTCTCTCTCTCTCTCTCTCTCTCTCTCTCTCTCTCTCTCTCTCTCTCTCTCTCTCTCTCTCTCTCTCTCTCTCTCTCTCTCTCTCTCTCTCTCTCTCTCTCTCTCTCTCGTGGCGTCGTAGGTGCTCTTTGTATGTTGCGTGTGTTGTCGCTCTCTGTCCTGTTTTCTGTGGTGTTGAGGGCACTGGAGGCGGCGTGTTGGAAGCCTCCGCCCTCGCTGAATGCCTTTGTAAAACGTTTGTGCGTATAAACCTCTTTCTGGGCGTGCAGCCTTGAGCGGCGGTCACTGCCTTAAACATCGTGTCCTTGTGTTCGAGATTTCGTCGGAGAAACAACTTTCCTTTTACAGCCGTGCATTGACTTTTCTCCGTGCTCTCGCTGGCAACTCCTGTACAGTCCTGGCCCTTAGCTGACTTCCTCCTTCCCGCGGCTTGATGAGCTGTTCTAGGAAGGGAGTATGATTAAATAAGATGAGTCTCTTTATGCATCTGTTTTATTTGTTGGAGCAGCGTGTGGTGGAAATTATACTTATTGCTTTCCTCCCTTACCGCAAAGAAAGAGTAAACCGATTAATCTTACAATACACGAAATAACAGTAAACACCGCAAAGAAATAGTACTCACTTTTCTCTCGAAAGCACCTCATGGACGACTTACCTTACAATACATAGCGTAGTCCCACATGGACTTGTGTTTTGAATTTGATAACTCCTGGGGACTGAATGCAATAACTCCGTCAGCACACCAAACGGTTGCTCGTGAGTGTCGCGTTGTGTGGCGGGCGGCCCCGAAGAGTTGCATCCCTCCGCCGGGTCGCCGAGCACCCGAGGCCTCGTTGTTGATGGTGTCCACTTAGCGCCGCGCACCTGACTTGTTCCTCCAACACAACAACATTCCCTCCTCCCACCACAGCAACATTCTCCCGCCTCACAACACTGCAACATTCCCTCCTCCCACCACAGCAACATTCTCCCGCCTCACAACACTGCAACATTCCCTCCTCCCACCACAGCAACATTCTCCCGCCTCACAACACTGCAACATTCCCTCCTCCCACCACAGCAACATTCTCCCGCCTCACAACACTGCAACATTCCCTCCACTTACCACAGCAACATTTCTCCCTCACAACACAACAACATTCCCTCCTCCCACCACAGCAACATTCTCCCGCCTCACAACACAACAACATTCCCTCCTCCCTTGACTTGGTGTGGTGGTGCTGTTTTGACTGAACATGTTTGGTTTAATTTGGTTTCTTCAAGTTAGAGAAGATTGAGTCTGTAGCTGATCAATGGATGGAGAACAATGAAAGGACGGGTTACAAGATGTGGGCTGGGCCTTAGTGTTGCATGGCTGGCCGATGGAAGGTATGAAAATGAGAAGAAAGGAAGGGAAGCTTAGAAACACCAGCATGTTGGATCGGAAAAGACAGGAAGGGAAGAGAAGGAAAGGGAAGGGGAGTGGAGAGGAAGGGAAGGGATGGGATGGGAAGGAAAGGAAAGGAAAGGAAAGGAAAGGAAAGGAAAGGAAAGCGAAGGGAAGGGAAGGGAAGGGTTGGGATGGGAAGGAAAGGAAAGGAAAGGAAAGGAAATTAAAGGAAAGGAAAGGGAAGGGAAGGAAAGGGAAGGGAAGAGTAAAATGAAGAGGTCCACAAAACAGCAACATAACGGAACAAAAAATGATGGAAGAGAGAGAGAGAGAGAGAGAGAGAGAGAGAGAGAGAGAGAGAGAGAGAGAGAGAGAGAGAGAGAATGTGGCGAATTAAGATACGAAAGAGGATAGAAGTCGACTTGCATAACTGTGTGTGTGTGTGTGTGTGTGTGTGTGTGTGTGTGTGTGTGTGTGTGTGTGTGTGTGTGAAGGGCATCGATAGGTTTTCCATCACCATTACGACAATTCACTATTCTTGACCCATTAGTGCATGATGATGGCGCCTCCTCCTCCTCCTCCTCTGGTTCTTCTGCGTTGTCTAAGCATCAGCTACCACTACAACTACTACTATTACTACTACTACTACTACTAATAATAATAATGCTACTACTACTATTACTATTACTGCTTCTATTATTTTTTTTTATATTAATTATTTACATTTTCACCTGCACGAATTCTTCAAGTGTCCTCCATACTCCATCCACCTTCCCTAACGCGCAATAACCCCCCTCCTCCTCCTCCTCCTCCTCCTCCTCCTCCTCCTCCTCCTCCTCCTCCACTTCACTGCACTTCTCCTTTCTTCCACCATCAACACGGCTATTGCGCGCCCTCCTCCTCCTCCTCCTCCTCCTCCCCTTGATTCTCCTCTCTGCCCTCAAACTCCTTCTTTTCGCCCTAATTCACACTCCAGCGACACTTTTCCTCCTCCTCTTTCTCCTCCTCCTCCTTCCCTTCTCTTCCCTTCCCTTCCCTTCCCAAGTCTAGCCAACCTCTCAACACAGCCGTCTCTCCACTTCTTCCACCACTGTTACCTCCTCCTCCTCCTCCTCCTCCTCCACGGCTCCCACTTCGGGTCGGCACTCATCCACTCCATCATGACTTCATCTCTCCGTTTTGTATTCCAATCATCGGCCGTTTATCAGAGGACTGTGTGTGTGTGTGTGTGTGTGTGTGTGTGTGTGTGTGTGTGTGTGTGTGTGTGTGTAGCAGGAATCCGCGTGAATGTGTGTGCCTGTGTGTGTAATGACGGATTGAAGGACTGAAGGAAGGGCTGCCGGAGTAACGCGAGGGGCAACACACAACACACCGAGCCCCATCAAGTCTCCAGGAGGTGATTGTGATGGTGACAGCTCCGGGGATGGGCGCGATGGGGCTAAACCTTAAACACACATACATTTCATCCCCACCGCCGCCATTACTGCCACTTAGGCCTCGACGCGGGAGCCCTCTGGAGGCAATGCAACTCCTCGCTCAGCCCAGCACGTAAGGCGATACCCTTCCCCTACTCCCCCCCCCCCCCCCCAAGCCCTTCCCGCCGCCACCCTTCGCCCCTCAAGGCTAGGAGCACATTAGCTTGCTGGGCCGAGGCGCAAAACGAGGCTTGACTGTGAATAGCCAAGGTGAGGGCCAGCCAGCCTGCTAGTCAGCGAGTCAGAAAGCCATGCAACCAGCTAGTCAGCCCAAAAGCCAGTTAGTTAGCCAGCCAGAATGTCAGTCAGAAATCCAGAAAACCAGTCAGTCAGTCAGTCAGTCAACCAGTCAGAGAGCCAGTCAGTCAGTCGAAAAGCCAGTCAGAATGTCAATGAGTCAGCCAGTCAGAAAGCTAGTCAGTCAGTCATTCAGTTAGACAGCTAGTCAGTCATTCAGTAAAGTCATTCATTGAGTCAGTCAGTCAGTCAGCTAGTCAACCAGTCAACCAACCATCCAATCACCCAGTCAGTCAGTTACTCAATCAGTCATTTATGCAGTCAACCAGTCAGTCAGTCAGCCAGTCAACCAACCATCCAATCACCCAGTCAGTCAGTTACTCAATCAGTCATTTATTCAGTCAACCAGTCAGTCAGTCAGCCAGTCAACCAACCATCCAATCACCCAGTCAGTCAGTTACTCAATCAGTCATTTATTCAGTCAACCAGTCAGTCAGTCAGCCAGTCAACCAACCATCCAATCACCCAGTCAGTCAGTTACTCAATCAGTCATTTATGCAGTCAACCAGTCAGTCAGTTAACCAGCAGATTGAGCCAACAACCAACGCCCGAGCAAAGAGAGTCATTTCGCGTGTCGAGCATAAACAACCCAAACTGGTAAGGACCGGCAGGACACGCTCATTGCACACCTTTCTCTTCGGGGGCGTGGCAGGTGGGTGGTGTTTTTCTCGATGTTATGATACGCATTGCTGTGTTTACCGGAGGAAGAAGAAGATTAAGTTGTCGAATGCATTAGAGTGAACAGGTGGGTGGTGTTGTTCTCGATGTTATGATACGTATTGCTGTGTTTACCGGAGGAAGAAGAAGATTAAGTTGTCGAATGCATTAGAGTGAACAGGTGGGTGGTGTTGTTCTCGATGTTATGATACGTATTGCTGTGTTTACTGGAGGAGACAATGCGTAGAGGAAAATTATGTTGTCGAATACATTAGAGTGACCAGGTGGGCAGTTATTCTTGATGTTATGATACGCATTGCTGTGTTTACCGGGAGGGACAATGCGGGGAAGAAAATAAAGTTGTCGAATGCATTAGTGAACTTTTTTTTTTTTTTTTTTTACAGCAAAGGAGACAGCTCAAGGGCACAAAAAAAGGAAACAATAATAAAAAAAAGCCCGCTACTCGCTGCTCCAAAAAAGAATCCAAAGAGGCGGGCGAAAGAGAGGTCAATTTCGGGAGGAGAGGTGTCCAGATTAATAAACAGTTAGAGGGAAGATAAAGACAGTCCAGTTACCCGTTTTGCCAGTCAGTTCCATGGAGTGACAGGTAGTTCGCTATTCATGATATTACTGCGTTTATCAAAAGACCAATTCGAGGAAGAAAAAAAGAAAATTAACTGGAATTCGTTTGTAAGAATGAACATGAATACACAGTTAGACGGAAGACGAGAAACACACAGTCCATTTTAATCCATTTCGCCAGTCAGTTAGTGAAGTTTCATACAGTCACAGTCTGTAGAGAGGCCGCCAAGATGCTGGAGTGAACAGTTACCAGTCAGTCAGTCACCCAGGAAGCCGATACGCAGCCCATCAGTCCATTTTGCCAGTCTGCTAGTCAAGGGTCATACAGTCACAGTCAGTAGAGAGGCCGCCAAGATGCTGGAGTGAACAGTTACCAGTCAGTCAGTCACCCAGGAAGCCAATACGCAGTCCATCAGTCCATTTTGCCAGTCTGCTAGTCAAGGGTCATACAGTCACATTTTTACAGGGTCCGCCAAGATGCTGGGGTGAACAGTTACCAGTCAGTCAGTCAGTCACCCAGGAAGCCAATACGCAGCCCATCAGTCCATTTTGCCAGTCTGTTAGTCAAGGGTCATACAGTCACAGTTTTACAGGGGCCGCCAAAGGAGTGGACAGTTACCAGTCAGTCAGTCACCCAGGAAGCCAATACGCAGTCCATTTTGCCAGTCTGTTAGTCAAGGGTCATACAGTAACAGTTTTACAGGGGCCGCCAAAGGAGTGGACAGTTACCAGTCAGTCAGTCACCCAGGAAGCCAATACGCAGTCCATTTTGCCAGTCTGTTAGTCAAGGGTCATACAGTCACATTTTTACAGCGGCCGCCAAGATGCTGCAATGGAGTGAACAGTTACCAGTCAGTCAGTCACCCAGGAAGCCGATACGCAGCCCCCAGTCCGCTTGGTCAGTCAGTCAGTCTGCATACCGCATCACTTAGCCGCCGAGTCGCCCTTGTTCCCCTGCCCCGCTCCGCCAGTCCGTCCGTCTGTCAGCCAACCAGTCAGTCAGTTTGTTATGTAACGATTGGATCAACCGGCCAGACCCGAACCGACACAACCTGACCGGACCCGTTCACCCAACTCTGTCGCGGAGGAGAAGGAGGAAGAGGAAGAAGAACAAGAACAAAAACAAGAAGAACAAGAATAAGAAGAGCAAAAAATAACAAGAACAGGAACAAAAACAAGGGGACAAACGATAACAAAGTAGAAGAAAAGAAGTACATGAACAAGAAGAACAAAAAATAAGAACAAGAACAGGAACAAAAACAAGGGGACAACATCGGTAATAAAGTAGAAGCAAGAAGAAGAAGAAGAAGAAGAAGAAGAAGAAGAAGAAGAAGAAGAAGAAGAAGAAGCGTTATATAAAGAAGAGGAGGAGGAAGCGAAGGAAAGAGAAGATGGCGAAGGAAAACAAAAATGAGAAGGAGGAAAACCTTTTGCATCCGCCGTCCCTTCCTTCCTCCCTCTCTCCCTCCCTTCCTCCTATACAGAATAAGCTATCAGAGAGGGAAAACCCACACTTTATACAGGTTGAGGGGGAGGGGGGGGAGAGGGGGGGCATCTGTATCTTCAGCTGATGTCCACACACTCCTGAGCAGCCCCGTCCCTTGCATCCCAAACACACACGCAGCATTCATACCAAGGGCCAGGAATGCTGTGTTTCTCTCTCTCTCTCTCTCTCTCTCTCTCTCTCTCTCTCTCTCTCTCTCTCTCTCTCTCTCTAACCAAGAAAGGAGAACTGAGGAAGAGGGGAAAGCATGGAGGGAGGGCATGGGAGAGAAAGAGTATGGGAGGAGGAGAGATAAGGGAGGAGAAAGGCATGGAGAGAAGGCAGGAAGGAGGAGGAGTGGAGAGAAGGAAGAGGAGGATGTATAGAGGGAAGCCAAGGAGGTAGGTAGCCAAGAGAATGCAAGGATAGGGAACAGGATGGGAAATACATAGGAGAGCAGATGGGTAGGTGATGATGCAAAACTGGGAGACAGAAAAAGGAAAGCATTGAGGGGAAACGAGGAAATGGAGAATGTAAACAGGAGAGGCGGTGAGGTATGGTATGCGAGGAGGGAAGATATGAAAGAAAACGGGAAGATAAACGTTTGCAAGGATGGGAAACAGAAGAAGATAAACAAGCGGAGAATGAACAGTGAAGGACGTACAGAGAAGAAAGAAAACGGGAAGATAAATGTTTACAAGGATGGGAAACAGAAGAAGATAAACAAGAAGAGAATGAAAAGTGAAGGACGTACAGAGAAGAAAGAAAACGGGAAGAAAAATGTTTACAAGGATGGGAAACAGAAGAAGATAAACAAGGGAAGAATGAAAAGTGAAGGACGTACAGAGAAGAAAGAAAACGGGGAGATAAATGTTTGCAAGAATGAGAAACAAGATAAACAAGAGTATGAAAAGTTAAGGACGTACGGAGGAGAGGGAGGGAGGTACAGGATGCAAGGAGGATAGAAATGGAAGAAGGCAGGGAGGAGGAGGAGGAGGAGGAGAAGGAAGGGGAATGGGGTAGTAGGTAGGAAGGAAGGAATGAAGGAAGGCAGAGAACGTGAAGCAGCCACCGTAAAAATATAGGGCCAGCTCGACAGTCCTACACAGCCTAATCTCAGCTAACTTAACTTATGTTCAGACCCAACCCATCCTGACCTAACCTAACCTAATCTAATCTAATCTCAGTAAACTTAATCTAATCTAATGTTCCTTAACCCAATCTAACTCATCAGACCCAACCCAACCCAACCTAAAGTATCCTAACCTAATCTCAGCTAAAAATCTAAATGTTCATACCCATTCCAACTCAACCAACCCAACCCAACCCAACCTAACCTAACCGAACCTAACCTAACCTAACCTAACCTAACCTAACCTGAGGTAACCTAATCTAATGTTCCTTAACCCAATCCAACTCAGTCAGACCCAACCTTACCCAATCTAACCAAATCTCAGCTAACTTAACTAATGTTCAGACCCAACCCATCCTGACCTAACCTAACCTAATCTAATCTAATCTCAGTTAACTTAATCTAATCTAATGTTCCTTAACCCAATCTAACTCATCAGACCCAACCCAACCCAACCTAAAGTATCCTAACCTAATCTCAGCTAACTTAATCTAATGTTCCTTAACCCATTCCAACCCAACCCAACCCAACCCAACCTAACCTAACCTAACCCAACCTAACCTAACCTAACATAACCTAACCTAACATAACCTAACCAAGCGTACTGAAGCCATCCAACCAAATGTAAGACGAAGAAAAAATAGGAAATAAAATATAAAAGACGAAGAAGAAGAAAAAAAATTAAGTCTTTGATACGATACCCATTCGTTACAAAGCACGTGGATGAGAGAGAGAGAGAGAGAGAGAGAGAGAGAGAGAGAGAGAGAGTCGTTTTGTCGCCACTATTACTTTCCACTACCACCACCACCACCAACTCCACCACCACCACCACCATACTACTCCGCGGTGAATTTTCTCATTGAAGCAACGTCTCAGAGTCTTTGTGGAGCGTGTGCGGAGGAGGAGGAGGAGGAGGGAGAGAGAGCTTCGTGCAGGGCAGGAGATGAAGAGAGGAGGTAAGGGAGAGAGTGCAGTCGAAGAAGGGTGGGAGAGGGGTGGTGGTGGTGGAGGGGAGGAGAGGGGAAAGGAAGGGGAGGGGAAGGGAGGTAGGGGAGGGGGGAAGGGAAGATGTCACTTTATTGGTCTATTGTAGTTGAAGCTCACGTGCCCTCTCTCTCTCTCTCTCTCTCTCTCTCTCTCTCTCTCTCTCTCTCTCTCTCTCTCTCTCTCTCTCTCTCTCTCTCTCTCTCATGGGTATCTCGTCGGTGTCTGCAAAGGATTAGGTCAGCCACGTCATCATCATCATCATCATCGTCATCATCATCATCATCATCATTAAACAGTAGTCGTATATAGTCTATGGTACACACACATACACCAATTAGTTCGTACGTCCGCCACCAGTTGTAACGTCCACCTCTGTTTAATGCGCAGTACGTGTCATGATATAGTCTTGTGATAATGATGTGTTGTCTTCTGGTAATAACACTGAGAGATCCTTCAGTCACATCCTGCGGCCATATCGATGTCAGTAATGCGCGGTTGGTATCATGATAGAAGCTGACGATTATGGTGATGATGTGTTGTCTTCAGGTAATATGAGTGATAAGAGATCCTTCTGTCAGGTCCTGTTCTCTTATCTGTTTATGGGTCCACAATCACGGCTGGACTTTGGTTGTTTGAGTCCAGAGGTGCATCTTGGCTTCTTACGGTTACTGGGCTACATTGAAGTTTAGGCTCAAGTTTAGGTTTTGGACTTACGTGTTTGTTTGATTAGTTTTGTTTTGGTTAGGTTTAGGGTTTAGGTTGAGTTAGTAAGATTAGGTTAGCTTTTTATGGTTACTGGCCTAGATTGAAGTTTAGGCTCAAGTTTAGGTTTTGGACTTAAGTGTTTGTTTGATTAGTTTTGTTTTGATTAGGTTAAGTTTAGGGGTTAGGTTGAGTTAGTAAGATTAGGTTAGCTTTTTATGGTTACTGGCCTAGATTGAAGTTTAGGCTCAAGTTTAGGTTTTGGACTTACGTGTTTGTTTGATTAGCTTTGTTTTGGTTAGGTGTAGGGTTTAGGTTGAGTTAGTAAGATTAGGTTAGCTTCTTATGGTTACTGGCCTAGATTGAAGTTTAGGCTCAAGTTTAGGTTTTGGATTCACGTGTTTTTTTGATTAGCTTTGTTTTGGTTAGGTTAAGTTTAAGGGTTAGGTTGAGTTAGTAAGATTAGGTTAGCTTCTTATGGCTACTGGGCTATTGAAGTTTAGGCTTAAGTTTAGGTTTTGGACTTAGGTGTTGGTTTGATAAGCTTTGTTTTGGTTAGGTTAAGTTTAGGGTTTAGGTTGAGTTAGTAAGATTAGGTTAACTTCTCGTATTCGTTTTATATTTCGTTTTATATTTCATTCTTGTTTGTTTGATTAGCTTTGTTTTGGTTAAGTTAAGTTGGTTGAGTTAGTAAGATTAAATTAACTTCTCGTATTGGTTTCATATTTTATCGATTTCTTCATATGATGTTCTTCTTTGCAATATTTTTTTTTCTTCTATTTTTCTTTTGGTCTTGAGATGCTTGTGTTTACTGACGAATTGAAATGGGAAGGGACAACAGTTTCTTTGGTTACGCTGGATTATAATTAGGTTTACGCTGGGTTAGAATTAGGTTTTTGGGTTTTATTAGGTTAGAATTAGGTTTTTGGGTTTTATTAGGTTAGAATTAGGTTTTTGGGTTTTATTAGGTTAGAATTAGGTTTATGGGGCTTATTAGGTGAGAATTAGGTTTACGTTAGAATTAGGTTTTTGGGTTTTATTAGGTTAGAATTAGGTTTATGGGGCTTATTAGGTGAGAATTAGGTTTATGGGGCTTATTAGGTGAGAATTAGGTTTACGTTAGAATTAGGTTTAAGCTGGGTTAGAATTAGGTTTATATTAACTTTACTTAGGTTTGGTTTTAGGCTAGTTTACGTCAGGCTAGGTTCATCTTCCTATAGTTGTTTGCGTCTGTTTGTTTCTCTCTCTCTCTCTCTCTCTCTCTCTCTCTCTCTCTCTCTCTCTCTCATGGCTACTCTTCTTCAGATCTTGCTCGTGGCCACTTTTTGACCTTTTCGGTGGGTCGCTTACTTCACCTTATTCTCGGACACTTTACTATTAATATTCGCCTGTTCCCCTCGTCCCCTCAGTTGATCCGCGCTGATTCCCCTCAATTCCTCCATTCACTCATCCTTACAGTACTGCTCCTCCGTCCTTCTCAACACAGCAGCACGCCACGCCACACCACTCTCACCCACTCACCCACTCACTCACGTACTCACTCACTATACTTTACCCGTCACCCACACCGCTACTCTCACCCTCTCTCACATTTTCTTAGCGGGCTTTTTATTTTTATTTTTTATTTTTTTAAGTCTGACTATCTATGTAAATCGTTGCTCTTTTTTTTTCTTTCTCCCCAGCATCCAATAACACACACACACACACACACACACACACACACACACACACACACACACACACACACACACACCTGACATCCTGCAAGAACTGGTAATCACAGACTGGTTGCTAACTGCTCTTCTCCCCTCTTTGTTTCTCTCCCTCCCTCTCCCTCTCTCCCCTCGCCTGCCTTGTGATGTCTCAATCAGAGGGGACCACCACCCTCTTCTTCCCCCTCCTCCCTCCACCCCAACCCCTCGCCTCACCCCCACTCACCCCTCCCTCGGCAAACAGACCATCTCAGACTACTGGGTCAGGACCGTACGGGCTGCTTGCTATCATACCAATCAGAGGAACCGCGGGTATAATGGAGTGAAGCAGCGCCTTCTTACATCACGTCACTCCGCTTCCTGTTACCCCCTCCCCCCCCCTCTCTCCCCCTCCTCCCCACTCCTCTCTGACCTCGCGTAAATCGGCTGCCTGTTTGCCTAAGTCTGACTTGAGTCACTTCTGTTTCTCTCTCGCTCTCTGGTTCTTTCTCGCTCTCTGCTTCTTTCTCGCTCTCTGGTTCTCTCTCGCTCTCTGGTTCTTTCTCGCTCTCTGCTTCTTTCTCGCTCTCTGGTTCTTTCTCGCTCTCTGGTTCTTTCTCGCTCTCTGGTTCTTTCTCGCTCTCTGCTTCTTTCTCGCTCTCTGGTTCTTTCTCGCTCTCTGCTTCTTTCTCGCTCTCTGGTTCTTTCTCGCTCTCTGGTTCTCTCTCGCTCTCTGGTTCTTTCTCGCTCTCTGGTTCTTTCTCGCTCTCTGGTTCTCTCTCGCTCTCTGGTTCTTTCTCGCTCTCTGGTTCTTTCTCGCTCTCTGCTCCTTTCTCGCTCTCTGGTTCTCTCTCGCTCTCTGCTCCTTTCTCGCTCTCTGGTTCTTTCTCGCTCTCTGCTCCTTTCTCGCTCTCTGGTTCTCTCTCGCTCTCTGGTTCTTTCTCGCTCTCTGGTTCTTTCTCGCTCTCTGCTCCTTTCTCGCTCTCTGGTTCTCTCTCGCTCTCTGGTTCTTTCTCGCTCTCTGGTTCTTTCTCGCTCTCTGCTCCTTTCTCGCTCTCTGGTTCTTTCTCGCTCTCTGGTTCTTTCTCGCTCTCTGCTTCTTTCTCGCTCTCTGCTTCTTTCTCGCTCTCTGGTTCTTTCTTGCTCTCTGGTTCTCTCTCGCTCTCTGGTTCTTTCTCGCTCTCTGGTTCTTTCTCGCTCTCTGGTTCTTTCTCGCTCCCTGGTTCTTTCTCGCTCTCTGCTCCTTTCTCGCTCTCTGCTTCTTTCTCGCTCTCTCTCTCGTGGTTCTCAGCCCGGCATGTTCCTAGCCACAAAGAACAGATGAGTAATTGTGGGGATTGTTGAAGGGTGGAGGGCGAGGGGATGGAGGGGAAGGGAGGAGGGTAGAGGGAGGGGGATAGGGTGATCAAGAGAGTTATTGTTTGTGTTTAAGATCGGGGTAGTTACTTAACACCACCATCATCACCACCACCATCATCATCATCATCATCATCATTATTTTTCTTATCATCATCGTCCTCCGTCTCCTCTTCCCCTTTTGTCCGCCTTTGCACTTCCAACACCCTCATTCTTTATTTATTTTTTTTCGTTGCTATGTAGATTTTTGTAGCAGTTGTAGTAGTAGTGGTGGTGGTGGTAGTGATGGTGGTGGTGGTATATTAAAGACACTGTGTTTGTTTGTAGGAGCAATGAGAAGCAGGCTTTTTTTTTCATTATTATTATTATTAATTTTTTTTCTTGCCCTTGAATTGCTTTCTCTACTGTAAAAAAACAAGCAAACTATTTTTTTTTTTGCCTTGAACTGCTTCCTCTCCTGTAAAAAAACAAACAAACTGTATTTAATGTTATGATGAACCTACTCGTATACTCGAAGCAAAGGAGAGCTGAAAGAGAGAGAGAGAGAGAGAGAGAGAGAGAGAGAGAGAGAGAGAGAGAGAGAGAGAGAGAGAGAATTATTACGTGCCATGTGTTTCGAAAGCTTGCTATGGAACTTGTTTTAAGTGTGCTAAGATATTCCTCTCACGCTCGCCTGCCAGTTTGCTCCCAGGACAGTCTTCTCTTGCGTATATAACATGTAGACCCGTTTCCGTGTTGGCTCGCCCCGCTCTGCCTGCCATATCTCATCACTCGCATACCCTTTCAAGAGGAGGGTATCAGAACACCTCTCCTCCCGAAATTGACCTATCTCTCGGCCACTCCTGTAACTCTTTTAAGGAGCAGTGAGTAGCGTTTTTTTTTCACATTTGTTTCCTTTTATTTATGCCCTTGAACTGACTCCTCTGCTGTAGAAAAAATAAATAAATAAAAAAACGCTATAGCTACACCGCATCTCCCTCGTTTGCTTGCCGGCCAGCACATCCTCGTTGATCTATTTATGTGTTGTGGCTCGCCCTATTCTGCCCTTCTATCTCCCTTGTAATTCCAGATTGAATGCGGATACATGTTCGCTCTCCCCCGCTTGCTTCTCTGTTGGTCATTCCCTTCCGTAGGCCTCTTAAAATGACGTTCACCTGTTGCTGTGTTTTGGCTTTTCCTCCTCTTTCCTTCACTCTCTTCCTCATGACATCAATTCAGAGCACACTACAATTCCCGGTCTTGCTTGTCTGTTAGTCATTCCCGTTCATTGGCCTCTTAAAATGACGTTCACCTAAAGTGACGTTCACCTGTTGCTGTGTTTTGGCTTTTCCTCCTCTTTCCTTCACTCTCTTCCTCATGACATCAATCCAGAGCACGCTACAATTCCCGGTCTTGCTTGTCTGTTAGTCATTCCCGTTCATTGGCCTCTTAAAATGACGTTCACCTAAAATGACGTTCACCTATTGCTGTGTTTTGGCTTTTCCTCCTCTTTCCTTCACTCTCTTCCTCATGACATCAATCCAGAGCACGCTACAATTCCCGGTCTTGCTTGTCTGTTAGTCATTCCCGTTCATTGGCCTCTTAAAATGACGTTCACCTAAAATGACGTTCACCTGTTGCTGTGTTTTGGCTTTTCCTTCTCTTTCCTTCACTCTCTTCCTCATGACATCAATTCAGAGCACGCTACAACTCCCGGTCTTGCATGTCTGTTAGTCATTCCCGTTCATTGGCCCCTTAAAATGACGTTCACCTAAAATGACGTTCACCTATTGCTGTGTTTTGGCTTTTCCTCCTCTTTCCTTCACTCTTCCTCATGACATCAATTCAGAGCACGCTACAATTCCCGGTCTTGCTTGTCTGTTAGTCATTCCCGTTCATTGGCCTCTTAAAATGACGTTCACCTAAAATGACGTTCACCTATTGCTGTGTTTTGGCTTTTCCTCCTCTTTCCTTCACTCTCTTCCTTATGACATCAATCCAGAGCACACTACACACTACACGGTTTTATAAGACACTTTCGCTTCTCACATCAACTATTTCTAAAGGTCAAAGAGGGGGTCAATCGGGTTCTAGTGAGTGTTTCTTTAGGTTCATGGTACAGAAGAAGGGTCAGACTACCACCAGGCTCATAAAACTACTCCTGGAAATGCCCAAAGCTCCTACGAAAGCGTTGTCAGATATGTGAGATTGGGCGACGAAATGTTTAGTAATACTGCTTACAAGTCCCGCTCTTGCTTGTTGGGTTGTAGCTCTTCCATGCCCAAAGACCTCAAAGTACTATCAACAGGCTCGATTCTGTGCCCCGTGCCCCGACCTACACTCAGCGATGCTCTTTCCTTCTCAGCTTGCCTTAGAACATCGCTCCGCTCTCGCTTGTTACCCAGCCAGCTCTTACCCGCCCCAAGACCTCAAAGAACTGATGACATGCCTGTTTTTGTGTTGTGTTAGCCAGCTCGCCCTTCCCCTCCCTAATATCCAAAGAACAGGCCACTTTCTGTGCTTCGGTACTTGCTCTCATCTGTGTCCTGCATTCAGACGTCCACTCTAGACCACAACACAGGACCCCAATTATCACTAAGAGGCTGACGTAGCAACCACTTCCTTTTGGGGTCGTCTGCATGCACCCACACGCACGCCCTCGCCAGACATGCCTCGCCTCACGCCTCACCTGGCAACACAAGGGCCGCCTCAGTCCCCGGCGGTGCCCTCAGAGGCAATATACACCTCACCCAGCAACGGGACGCAGAAGGAGGGGGGATGGAGGAGGGACAGGAGAGGGGCAGCTGTGGGAGAGGAGAAAGGGAAACATGCAATTTGGCCTTGACTCGAGAACACAAACACTAGCAAGGAGGTGGAGGAAGAAGAAGGTGGCTAAAAGGAAGGCGGTTGGAGAGGAGATCAGAGGGAGGGAAAGGAAAGTGAAGTAATTAGGAAGACTTAAAAAGAGAAAGAATAATATGAGTAAGAAAAAAAACAGCGGTTCCAAGAAAGAGGAGACCATTGGAGGGGGAGTCAGAGGGAGAGAAAGGAAGAAAAAAGTAATTAGACGTTTGATATTGAAGTAGAAAGAGATGAAGAACAAGGAGACTAATAACAGCAAGCAAAAGAAGCGGATACGAGAAAAAAGAAGATCATCGGAGGGGGAATCAAAGGGAGAGAAAAAGGAAGAAAAAATAATTAGACGTTTGATATTGAGGTAGAAAGAGATGAAACAGAAAAAAGACGAACAGCAACAAGGGAAAGAAGCGGCCACGAGAAAGAAAAGGGAATCAGAAGGAGAGGATTGAAAACGAGGTGCTGAGATGCTTTATATAGAGGTTGTAAAGGGTGAGGCAAAAAGAGGGAATAAAAAAAACTTGGGGAAAAGAAAACAGTTGGGACGGAGAAAGACTGAAAGCGAGAAAATGAGGAAGAAAAAAGAAAATGAAGAAAAATGAAGTAGTTACACGGTTTATATTGACGCTGTAAAAGATGAGGCAGAGGGGAATAACAGCTTGAAATATAAAAGACGGCTAATAGAGAGGAAACCAGAGGGGGAAAAGGGAAAAATGATGTAACTGGTCAGGCGGTTTATATTAGAGGATGTGAATGGGGAGGGAAAGAGGGAGTGGCAGGTTGAAGAAAAAGAAGGCAGCTCAGAAGGGGAAAGACTGAAGGAGGGAAGCAGAGGGAGAGGAAAGGGAAAAAATTAAGTATCTAGTCAGGCGGTTTATATTAGAGGCTGTGAATGGGGAGGCAAATAGGGGATGGCAGTGAAGAAAAAGAAGGCAGATCAGAGGGGGAAAGACTAAAAGAGGGAATCAGAGGGAGAGAGGGAGAGGGGAAAATGCTATAAACGACGAGGGTTGTAACAGGAAGGGCATCCGGCGTGTGTCAAATGTAATATTCGGGTCATAAATCAGATTTCCGTGGAGAGTGACGGAGACCGATGATCCGCTGTGGTGGAAAAAGAAGAAAAAGAAGATGTGTGAACAGGAAGGAGAAGAAGAAGAAGAAGATGTGTGAAGAAGAAGAAGAAGAAGAAGAAGATGAAGATGTGTGAACAAGAAAAAGATGTTTGAACAAGAAGAAGAAGAAGAAGAAGAAAAGAAAAGAAAAGATGATGATGATGATTAAGAAGAAGAAAAGACCAAGAAGAATAAGAAGTTGGACACAAATAGATGAAAAAAAACTTGAAGAAAAGAATAAACATAATTAAGAGATCTTTATATATTGTCTGTATCCAAAAGAAAGAACACAATAATATGCGAAAAGAAGATGAAGAAAAAGAAGAGGAATAAAAAATCTTTCAGGAGGAGATTATAAAGACACCTAGCGGGCAAAATTTGAACTTACTTTCGCAGCTTCCTTTTTTCGCATAGGCCTACATATTTTTTTTCTAATACGGAGCAACTTGTATAGTGTCCCCTTTCACGTTTCACTCCTGGCCAGTCTCCTATTCTGTCACGTAAGGTCGGAAACGCTAACTTAACCTTAATTAATCCTATATTGACTTACTCTCCCTTCGTGAATCAGAAGGAGTGAGGAAAAGGGACGTAATGTGGGTGAGGGGAAATCACACACAGTAGCAAGGGGAAGGGAAGGAAGGGGGTGAGAGGAAGGGAAGGAAGAGGGTGAGGGGAAGGGATGCAGGGGTGTGAGGGGAAGGGAAGCAAGAGGATGAGGGGAATGGAGAGGCAAGGGGATGAGGGGAAAAGAAACAGAGGAATAATCAGAAGGAACGCGAGGGATTGAAGGGAAAGAAAATATAAGAGTGAGGGGAAGGGGAAGGAAAGGGAAGCAAAGAGGTGAGGAGAAGAGAAACAAAAGGATAATTGGAAGAGGCGCAAGGAACGGAGGGGAAAGAAATCAGAAGGGTGAGGGGAAGGGAAACAAAAGGATGATTGGAAGAGGCGCAACGGAACGGAGGGGAAAGAATGCAGAAGGGTGAGAGGAAGGGGAAAAAGGAAAAGACCGAGGGGAATAGGAGGAAAAAGAGTAAAGAGAAAGCCAAAGTGAAGCTAAGGGCAAGGCACATTTTTTTTTACAGCAAAGGAGACAGCACAAGGGCACAAAACAAGGAAACAATAAAAAAAAAGCCCGCTACTCGCTGCTCCTGTAAAGAATCCGAAGAGGTGGCCGAAAGAGCAGTCAATTAGGTGAGGGAAGGCCTTGCATAACGCCACTGTGTACGAGGGAAGGAGGAGCCGTGAAGAGAAGCGGCTGTCTAGAGGAAACAAAGCCGGGAGGGGATGGGGTTGTCAGGGAGTCATTCAGTCGTCAGCCGTTCCCTCACATCCATCACTTCACGGTTATTGTAGTGTGTTGGGGGGTGGTTACGAGCTGCTAGTGGTGGTGGTGATGGTGGTAGTAGTAGTAGGTGGTCGTAGTTATAGTGATGGTGGTAGTAGTGATGGTGGGTAGTGATGGTAGTGGTAGTAGATGAAGATGGTGGTGGTGGTTGTGAGTGGTGGTTGTGGTGGTGGTTCTCAGTGTAGTGGTAGTGGTAATGGTTCTCTCTCTCTCTCTCTCTCTCTCTCTCTCTCTCTCTCTCTCTCTCTCTCTCTCTCTGTCTGTGTGTCTGTGTGTGTGTGTGTGTGTGTGTGTGTGTCAGTGGTTGTTGCAAGTATAGTGGTGGTGGTGGTGGTGGTGAGAGGCAGTCATTGTGAAGGAGGAGGGGGAGGAGGAGGAAGAAGAGGAGGAGGAGGAGGAGGAGGAGGAGGAGGAGGAGGAGGAGGCGATGGTTGTGAGGGACAGCCTTGTGAATGCCTCTGAATTCTGATACCCCCCACCCCCCTATCCACCCACTCCCCACACCCTCTCCACCCACCCCCAACCGTCCTACACACACACACCCACCTCCTGCAGCCCACTATCCTCTCTTCCTCAGCCACACGTTCATCTCCCATCCTCTTCTTCCTCTGCCCTCTATCCCCTCTCTTCTTAGCTCCATTTGTATCTTTTCTTTCCTCTTCAGTCTTATTTTCTTCCCCTTCAGCCCATCATCCTCTCTTCCTCAACCTCTCTTTCATCTCCTATCTTCTTCACCCCGCTATCCTCTCATTTTCTCAGTTCTCTTTTTTTTTTTTTATCTTTCCTCCTCAGCCTCATTTTCTCTTCTGTCTCCTTCTCTCTCAGCTGACTACCTTCTTCTTTCTCTGTCCCACTCTCCTTCCAGTCTTCCTTTCTCCCTTACTCACCCTCCGGTCACTGTCTATTAATAACGTTTGTCTTGATTATATTTTGTCCAGCACACGAGCTTCCGTCATTACTACTACTACTACTACTACTACTACTACTACTACTACTACTACTACTACTACTACTACTTCTAATAATAACAACAGGAACAGCAACAACAATAAAAACAATATCAATATCCAACTTCTATTACGATATGCAGCATCCCAACAAAGTCTACGTAACTTTCACGCCAAATTTAACTTGATCGGGTGTTCGTCGCGCTGTCGTGTGATCTTTCTGCCTTGCCTTCGTTCGCTGCATCGAGGTCTCTTCTTTTTCATCTTTTTCCTCTTCTTCGTTTTCTTCTTCTTCTTCTTCTTCTTCTTCTTCTTCTTCTTCTTCTTCTTCTTCTTCTTCTTCATCTTCATCTTCTTCTTCTTCTTCTTCTTCTTCTTCTTCTTCTTCTTCTTCTTCTCAGTAACACAAGCCAGCCATTCCGATTTTCGCCACAGTAAAGGAAACAACTCAAGGGAAATAAACAAAGAAAACACAACGACAACAACAACAACAAAAAAAAATCCACAACCAAAATCCCACTACGCGCTGTTCCTCAATAAGCAAACAGAAGGATTGGCCAAAAGAGATGTTCATTTTTTTTTCGAATACGTAGATGGAATACCTTTGAAGAAGACCAGGAAGGGAAAGATCATTGCTGTGTTAATGTGTCGGGGTTGGAATGGAGGTGTAGGAGGGTGTAGGGGGAAAGAGAGTGTGTTTTACGTTTGGGTTCTGGTGTTGACATGGTATGCTTGACTAAGAACAACACGCTTGGAGAAGAAAATCATTGTTATGTGTGTGTGTGTGTGTGTGTGTGTGTAGAGGAATATTGGAGGTGTTTGTGGGGATGGAAGGAAGGGTGAGAGATCGTATGTGCTTCAGTTAGGTTTTCGTATGTGTGTTCTTGCTGGTGTCTCGTTCACTTGAGCTTGATAAGAAGGACGAACCAGAAAAAAATGATGTTTCTGTGAATGTTTGAGAAAAAAAAAGCGTTGGGGAGGGGAGGGGAGGAAAAGATAGTGAGTACTTCATTCAGGTTTTGTGTGTGTGTGTGTTTTCTTGAGCCTGATAAGAAGGACAAACCAGAAATAAAATGGTTGTGTGAATGCGCGAGAAAGAAAAAAAAAAGTGTTTGGAAGGGAAGGGAAGGAGGAGGAAAAGATTGTGCGTACTTCATTCTGGTTTCGTGTGTGTGTGTGTGTGTGTGTGTGTGTGTGTGTGTGTGTGTGTGTGTGATCTAACTGGTGTGTCGTCCTGTGATGCTTGACAAGAGAGACGTATCTGGAAACGATTAATACTATCTGTTTTGGGTTCGTCAGACGTGTGGTGAACGTGATAAGCTCGTTCAGGCCCATGTGGGGTGGTGGCGGTGACGCAGGGCAGCTTAACGATGACGGATTGGACACCAGGAATCCAGGATGCACTAATATATAAACAGACCACAAAAGACCTATCGGCCTATACATGGTAACTCCTGTTGGTCTAAATATAGTAACTCCTGACGACTTACATTTGGCAGCTTCTCAGAACCAGTCCCTCATCTCCAGCTGGATACATAATTACTAAGAATATTACTATGTGGGCTTCTCCGTAAGGAACTCCAGGATGGCCCAAGTGATTGCAGGGATGTTGGGCTTAGCATCATGCACTTCCTTCGATGTTCTACGTTGACGAAAGCCTTGTATAAAGTTTGTTCTATCGCGAGGAGGTGCAGCGTGATTACCCTGCTTTCGTTACTGCGCCACCTGCTGAGAGGGGCGGGATAGACGGCTTCCAGGTGTGTGAGGCGAGACGGCGGCTGTCAACGTGATGGCGAGCAGTAAGACACGTCCCGGATCAGCCCCTTCCAGACTTGGTGTTGGTGGTGGCGGTGAGGTGCAGGCAGCCCGGCGCCGAGCAGCCACACACATGTCAGATAGAGCTGTTTGTTGGGCCTTGTGGCGGGTGGCATCCTGTTTGGGTAATGTTTATTTAATGCTGCGTCTACAGTCCGACGTTGACGAATGGGGACGATGTTTGTTAGTGCATCATTCCCTGCTTCGTTTTGTCCAGACGGTATCTCCCCCACTGAACTGCTATTCGCATCGAGGGGTTGAAATGCAGGGAGATGAGATAACGATGCGGTGGGTTGGCTTCAGCGCGCGGCGTGTGAGCGGAGAGCGTCACAAGGCTGTCAGGACCAAGATGGAGAGGATTATGAAGTGCCAACAATTTGCAGTGTATCGACATGGTACACACAACACCACTTAGCACAGTACCCGCTGCAAGGCGTTAGTGACTGATGGAGGAAAATATTGTGTCCTTTCCTTTTCTTCTGTCAGATAACGCACACACACACACACATATCACACACGCACGTAGGTCCTCCCCGCCAGACTGTCTTCAGATATCACCCGTTTTCTTTCTGTATTTTTTTTTATATTGTTTTTTCCTGCTTAATAGTTTGGTATCGTAGTGTTGTTTCTTGTCTTCTTTCTCCTTGTACATCATTTTATCATATTTCCGTTTATTGTCTTATCATATCACCCGTTTTCTTTCTTTATTTTTTTTATATTGTTTTATCCTGCTTCTGTTAATAGTCTGGTAGTGTTGTCACCTGTCTTCTTTCTCCTTGTACATCATTTTATCATATTTCTGTTTATTGTTTAGCATCGTAGTGTTCTCATCCTTCCTTTTTGCACATACTTTCCTCATACCTCTTAATAATTCAGTATGGTAGTGTTATCACCCGTCGTCTTCTTTTCTACATACTTTTATCACACTTCCGTCAACCATTTAGCGTCGTGTTGTGCTGAGAGCGGCGACGGAGCGGCAAGCATTACGCAGGCACGTCACCTCTCAGCACATCAACATATCATTACACCGTCCGCGGCCCGACCTTCTTCTGTCTGCCCGCTCCTCCCTCCCACCCCTGGCCGAGACGCTGCCGGCACCTTGTTTACTACGCCTTGGCAGCTTATCTCCGGGAAGGATATTGTAGGTACCCTTGTTCACCTGTCAGATACACATCACCGCCAGATATTTCCTCTTGTGGGCTCCTTGCTCGTCGTCCTGCAGAGGTGCCGTTGCTGCGCCTTCCTCTCTCCTTCACCTTTCTTCCCATGCCGCAGGTCACGTCCACCTTCAAGCCATCCCAAGGTCTTCACGCTCTTGGCCTAATTGGACTTTGCAATCATACACTTCAGCTTTGGATCACTCTAAAGGCTGTCTTGCTATTGTACAGTATTCTCGGGGACAACACCAAACTCAAGGAAATCACAAAGAACGCGACCATCGACTTAATTAAGACAGGTTGTGGGTATTTTCATGGATAGTTTTATGAGTCTACACAATAAAGTACAGAAAATGAAACTCAGAGAACATGAAACGGCAGAAATAAAATAGTCCAGTCAATATTATTTTTTTGTCAATTTTCGCAGCGGCAACCAACCCATAACACACTGACAATGTTCTTATGCATCTCCTCTGTAGCGATAGTTTGACAAGGCTGCTGCACCGTGAGCGCGAAAAGACACTCATGAGAACCCGACTAATCTCCTTTGTGGCCTTTGGAAATATTGGCTGTGAGCGCCGAAAGTGTCTCAGAACAGGACCCAGGGCGTAGTAGGTCACCTTGTGTCATGACGAGTACCGGCGTGGCGAGCCAGAGTCTGAGCCTCGTGGTTCCCTTCGATGGGATTTACATAGATACTCGGACCACACAGACCCTATCGTCCTTAAACCTAAGTGAAATTATATTAATCAAATGCCACCAAGACTGTATTTCTACTTCAGTAAATTTTAAGTTGAAGGAAGTGTCGGTCGAGCTGGTTTTTAAAGGAGCCAGTCGTGTTGCATTGGACCACTGAAGGAGGGAGCTTTTTCCATTATCGCACTACAACGTTGGTGAGGAAAAATTTTGTGCAGTTTAAATTTACATATTTATGTACGTTTAAGTTTTGTGCCATACCATTTTCAAAATGTGTCATCGATTATAAACAATTTTGAGAGAGAGGAAAACAGAGAAAAGCGAGTGAGGGCTGGAGGAAGGGAGGGAGAAAAGGGAGAAAGGAAGCACTGTGAATGAGAAGGAAGGAAACACGGAGGGAGAGAATAAAGGAGGAAAGGAGGGAGGGAGCGAAAAAAGGAAGGTAGCACGAACGATAGGAAGAAAGGAAGCGAGCATGGTGGAAGGGAAGGAAGGAAACACACGGAGGGAGAGAGAAGGGAAGGAAAGGAGGGAGGGAGCGAAAAAAGGAAGGTAGCGCGAACGATAGGAAGAAAGGAAGCAATGGAGGATACGAAGGAAGGAAACACGGAGGGAGAGAGAAAAAAAAGGAGGGAGGGAGCGAAAGAAGGAAACACGGAGAGAGAGAGAGAGAAAAAAGGAGGGAGGGAGTGAAAGGAGGTAGCACGAAGGATAGGAAGAAAGGAAGCAAGCATGGAGGAGGGGAAGGAAGGAAACACGGAGGGAGAGAGAAGGGAAGGAAAGGAGGGAGAGAGGTCTGAGGGCGCACATCCGGGTGACTGATCTGGCCTCGTTCTGGGCCTCCTGACGCACCCTCGGGACTGGCCTCGCTGCACACTGACTCTCCATCGCCAAGATCTCAATTTTGTCATCAACCGTCTCTATTGGCACACGTCTCCTCCCCCTCCCCTTCCCTCCCGCTTCCCCATCCCCAACCCTGTCCCTCTTTACCCTCCCCCCTTCTACTCCCCTTCCCAACTCCGTGCCTCCCTTTTCCCTCCCCTCGCCCACTCATCCTCCCTCCCCAGCTGTCCTCGTTATGTCACCCTCCCCTTCCCTCTCCCCAACTGTCTCCACCATCCCTTCTCCCCCTCGCCCTTTCCCCGCCCCCGTCCTTTCCCCTTCCCCATCCTGTACTATCCCCTTCTCCAGCTCTGTTTTCCCCCCTTTTCCGTCCTCTCCCCTCCCCTCCCCCCTTTCAAACTCTGTCCCTCTCTTTTCCCTCCTCTCCCCTGCTCCCTATCTATCCTCTCCTCCCCTCCCCTTCTCTTCCCCATCTCGCCCTCTCACACTTAACTTGAGGGCGACCTTGGATACCCTCTGTTGGGCTTGTCACTTGTTGGAAGGGCGGCCTCGAGGAGAAGAAAGGAAGTAAAGATGAAAAGTGGACAGGAATGCTTAAGGAAGTGATGGTTGAGGTTTGTTAGGGAGAGGGTGAAGGAGGATGTTGAGTAAATGAAGGAGGGGAGGATGAAATACAGAGGGTATGTGAAGGAGGAGAGAAGAAGGGTAACAATGGAAAATAAACTGAGGTGAGGAAAGAATATACTGTAAAGAAGCATTTCGCGGAAGAAGAAGAAGAAGAAGAAGATGAAAATGAAGATGATGAAGAAGAAGAACAACAACAACAACAACAACAACAACAAAAAGAACAAGAAAGTGAAAAAGAGGAAGAAGAAGAAGATGAAAAAGAAGAAGAAATAGATGAAAAAAAAGATGAAGAAGAAGAAAGGAAGGAAGGAAGTCAGTTGAGATTCGTTACGGAGAGGGTGTGAAGGAGAATACTGAGCAAGGAAAGGAAAGGAAGATGAAATATAGACGGTACGTGAAGAAGGAAAGAAAAGAAGAAATAATTGTAACAGACAGGAACAACAAACAAGGGAACACTCTACAGAAGCGTTTCGAAGAAGAAGGAGAAAGAGAATGCGGAGAAGGAAATGAAAGAAGGGAGAAAGAATCAACAAACGAAAAAAAGAAGGCTATTATAGTGAAAGGGGGAGTTATAGAGGGGAAGAAAACGATCGAAAATAGAGGAGAAGAAGGGAGGAAGAAGAGAAGGTGGACCCATATCAAACGACCCTCAAAAAATGACAAAAAAATAATAACAGCAACTGGATACTTGTTATATATTCTTCATTCATGTTTTTGAGCAATGGAAATAGAAAAGATTGAAGAGAAAAAGGGAAGGAAGGAAGGAAGGAAGCTACAGCGCCCCTCTACGCACACTACTCTCTCTCTCTCTCTCTCTCTCTCTCTCTCTCTCTCTCTCTCTCTCTCTCTCTGTGTTTCTATGGTCTCCTCCTCCTCCTCCTCTTTGTCTCACGTTCACTGTATCTATGGTCTCCTCCTCCTCCTCCTCCTCCTCCTCCTCCTCCTCCTCCTCTTCCTCTTCTTTCTCCTCCTCTTTCTCTCTCTCTCGTTTACTGTATCTATGGTCTCCTCCTCCTCCTCCTCCTCTTCCTCACGTCACGTTCGCCGGCGCACCATTTCTTAATCAAGTCATTCATGCGTGGCCAACTTGACACCTCACCTAAGAGCCTCTCCTCAGCCCTCGATCGCCCGGCCTCTTGCGTCTGTCTCGGCCCGAAGGAGGGAGTGTAAGGCGAGAAGAAGGGCTGTCGGGAGGGAGAAAGGAAGGGAAGAGCATGAAAAGAAGGGAGGAGCAAAGGGCAAGGGTGGAGGGACTCTTTCTTTACATGATACTGAGAGAGAAAGGAAGGGAAGAGCAATTAAGGGCAAGGTTCTGTTTTGGCTGATGTAAGAAGGGTTGTTAGGAGAGAGAGAAAGGAAGGGAAGAGCAAGGACAAGGGGAAAGGTTCTGTTTTTGTCTGTTAAAAGAAAGGCTGTTGGGAGAGAGAAAGGAAGGGAAGAGCAAGGACAAGGGGGAAGGTTCTGTTTTTGGCTGCTAAAAGAAAGGCTGTTGGGAGAGAAAAAGGCAGGAAAGAGCAAGAGCAAGGGGGAAGATTCTGTTTTTGTCTGTTAAAAAGAAAGGCTGTTGGGAGAGAAAAAGGAAGGGAAGAGCAAGGACAAGGGGAAAGGTTCTGTTTTTGTCTGTTAAAAGAAAGGCTGTTGGGAGAGAAAAAGGCAGGAAAGAGCAAGAGCAAGGGGGAAGGTTCTGTTTTGGCTGTTAAAAGAAAGGCTGTTGGGAGAGAGAAAGGAAGGAAAGGGCAAGAGCAAGGGGGAAGGTTCTGTTTTGCCTGTTAAAAGAAAGGCTGTTGGGAGAGAGAAAGGAAGGAAAGAGCAAGAGCAAGGGGGAAGGTTCTGTTTTTGTCTGTTAAAAGAAAGGCTGTTGGGAGAGAGAAAGGCAGGAAAGGGCAAGAGCAAGGGGGAAGGTTCTGTTTTTGTCTGTTAAAAGAAAGGCTGTTGGGAGAGAAAAAGGCAGGAAAGAGCAAGAGCAAGGGGAAAGGTTCTGTTTTTGTCTGTTAAAAGAAAGGCTGTTGGGAGAGAGAAAGGAAGGAAAGAGCAAGAGCAAGGGGGAAGGTTCTGTTTTGGCTGTTAAAAGGAAGGCTGTTGGGAGAGAAAAAGGCAGGAAAGAGCAAGAGCAAGGGGGAAGGTTCTGTTTTGGCTGTTAAAAGAAAGGCTGTTGGGAGAGAGAAAGGAAGGAAAGGGCAAGAGCAAGGGGGAAGGTTCTGTTTTTGTCTGTTAAAAGAAAGGCTGTTGGGAGAGAGAAAGGAAGGAAAGAGCAAGAGCAAGGGGGAAGATTCTGTTTTTGTCTGTTAAAAAGAAAGGCTGTTGGGAGAGAAAAAGGCAGGAAAGAGCAAGAGCAAGGGGGAAGGTTCTGTTTTTGTCTGTTAAAAGAAAGGCTGTTGGGAGAGAGAGAAAGGAAGGAGAGGACAAAGAGCAATGAGTAAGGAGCTCTTTCTCACTTAAATGGCAGCTTCAGGAGGGTTAGAATTATCAAAGGAGGATGTGAAAGAGAAGGAGAAGGGAAAGAATAAAGGTAGCAGGGAGGGAAAAAGGAAGGAGTGAAGGTACCAGGGAGGAAGAATGGAAGGAGTAATGATTGGAGTAGGAAAGGGAGGTGTATTTTTTTTTTACATCAAAGGATACGGCTCGAGGTCAACAAAAAGAGTACACACACACAAAAAAAAAAAAAAAGCCGCTCCCACAATAGTAAAGAGTAGGCAAAAGAGAGGTCAGTTTCGGGTGGAATGTTGCATGCTTATATTTTGCCTCTTTAGAATCGTCTCGCGTGACTCATCTTCAGGGTGTGTGTGTGTGTGTGGGGGGGTTGCATAATTGAGTGAAGAAGTGCCAGGTATGAAGAGAGAGAGAGAGAGAGAGAGAGAGAGAGAGAGAGAGAGAGAGAGAGAGAGAGAGAGAGAGAGAGAGAGAGAGAGAGAGAGAGAGAGAGAGAGAAGAGTAATAAGAGGAGGGGGTCTTCCTCTTATCGCTCCTTACACTGATCTTACGTGACCGGCATCTTCTTTTTCAGGTAGGTTTAAATCAGCATCAAGTGGCAGGAGGAGGAGGAGGAGGAGGGGGGAGTGTGAGACGGGTCGAGTATGTAGTGTCTGTGAGTGTGTTTCTTATTAACCATGACTAAGGGTGCGTGAGTGCGTGTGTGCGTGTGTGTATTTATGTGTCAGCATCATTGAGGCAGACCGACTTGCACTTCACACGCATAATTGTTCCCGTTGTCTGCAAGTATTGGAATGAGGGCGACTTGAGTGTGTGGGGGCGGTGGAGGAGGGGGTGGGGAGGAAGGAGTGGGCGGGTGTGAGTGGGTGTGAGTGGGAAGGAAGAGGTTGTAGGGTGATTTCAGGATGGAGTGAGTTGCTATCGGGATGGGTTTAGTGTGTAGGGGGGGGAGGAAGGAGTGGGCGGGTAGGTTGCCTGTGTGAGTGAGATGGAAGAGGGAGTTGGGTGATTTCAGGATGGAGGGAGTTGCTATCGGGATGGGTTTAGTGTGTATTGAGGAGGGGAAGAAAGTAGGGGGAAGGGGGAGGAAGGAGTGGGCGGGTAGGTTGCCTGTGTGAGTGGAAGGAAGAGGGAGTGGGGTGATTTCAGTATGGAGTGAGTTGCTATCGGGATGGGTTTAGTGTGTATTGAGGAGGGGAAGAAAGTAGGAATTATAGAAGGGGAAGAAAACGATCGAAAATAGAGAAGGAGAAGAAAGGGGAGAAAGAAGAGAAGGTGGACCTATATCAAACGAGCTTAAAGAAATGTAAAAAAAAAAAAAATAATAATAACAACAACAACTGGATACTCATTTATATTTTTCATTCATTCATGTTTTTGAGCAATGAAAATAGAAAGATGGAAGAGAAAAAGGGAAGGAAGGAAGGAAGCTACATCGCCCCTCTACACACAGGGCGAGGAAGGAGTGGGCGGGATGAGTTTTGTGAGAGAGAGAGAGAGAGAGAGAGAGAGAGAGAGAGAGAGAGAGAGAGAGAGAGAGAGAGAGAGAGAGAGAGAGAGAGAGAGAGAAAGGCAGCAAGGAGAGGGAAGAATGGCGTGGTTCCTTAGCGAGGTGAATTAGTGAGTGTTCGGGAGTGGAAAAAAGTGGAAGAGTGAAGCGGGTGAGGAAGAAGTAGACGGGGAGAAATTTCGTATGTTGGGGGGAGGGGGGGGGTGATGAAGGACGGAGAAGGGAGTGAGTGGGAGTTAGGGTGACGGGAGGACGGTGTGGGTTGTACTAAACGGCGGGGTTTTTAGTGAGTAATGGGGAGTGGAAGGGAGTACGTGGCTGGAGGAAGGTTGGAAGGAGCGGGCTGAGTGATATGCATGCGTGAGGCAGAAAGGAAGGAATCGAGGTGCGGGGAGGATGGTGTGGGTTCTTAACAAGGGGAGTGGAAGGGAGTTCAGTAGGAGGGGTGAGTTTAAAAGGTTGTGGGCGGGGTGTGTCTCCTAGCAGAGTGAGTTTAGTGTAGGCATGAGTGTAGGGGAGTAGAAGGGAGTACTAGGAGGGGATTTTATTGGGGGGTGGAAGGGAGTGTCAGGAGGAGGGGTGAGTTTGAAAGACTGTGGGCGGGGTGTGGGCGTAGCGGACCAAGTGGGTGGAGGAGGGCGGCGCCGCGGGGGTGGTGATTTGAAGGGCGGCACTTGTGTGGGTGCTTGAAGGAGGGCAGGCAGGAAGGAAGGAGGTGGAGGGGGGGGCAGGGAAGAAGGGAAGGGGGGGGGGGGCTAGTCAGAACTCGATACAAGCTCCCCTTATGGCGCTGCACACTCTAAAGCCTAACAACACACACACACACACACACACACACACACACACACACACACACACACACACACACACTTTTCATTCATCCAACAACAACAAAACTAGGTACAAAAAGGAGGATATTAAAGAGTATGTTCAGTGAATACCAAAATAAACGCTAGACAACCTCGCATGCATAAACATCATCACATAACCCGATACTTAATGATCTCGACTAATCTTTCCTGCAGTCATTCTATTTTATTATTATCATTTTTTTTTTTTTACATTCCCCGAAGCGACGTATCCACTCATGTCTCGAGAATATTAAAGCTATCAACGCCTTTTGGATGCATGGCGTTCTCCTAGGCAAACAAGCGCGAGGGGAATGAATGGCAGGGGTGGCGGCGTCTACGTGCAGGGAGGAAGCATGTGACCGGCAGGTGATGGCAGGTAGAGAGAGGAAAAAATGTTTGATTATTAGTGTAAGAAGGACAAAGGGAGTAAGAGGGGGTAAAGAAGGAAGGGAGGGAGGGATAGTTTCTTAGGTTTGGTTAGGTTAGGTTTTGTTTGGTCTGGTTAGGTTAGGTTAGGTTAGATTTGGTTAGTTTTTGTTTGGTTTGGTTAGGTTTGGTAAGGTTAAGTTTGGTTAGATTTGGTTAGATTTTGTTTGGTCTGGTTAGGTTAGATTTGGTTAGGTTAGGTTTGGTAAGGTTAGGTTAGGTTTTGTTTGGTCTGGTTAGGTTAGGTTTGGTAAGGTTAGGTTAGATTTGATTAGATTTTGTTTGGTCTGGTTAGGTTAGATTTGGTTAGGTTAGGTTTGGTTAGGTTTTGTTTGGTCTGGCTAGGTTAGATTTGGTTAGGTGATAGAATGAGGAAAGGAAAAGGTTGGAAAAATATGTAAAGAATAACAAAAGGAGTATAAGAAGTGTAATAAGGAAGAGGGGGGAAAGGAGGAAGGGGAGGGTAGTCATAGGTCATTTTTTTTTTACCATGAAGGATGCTGCTCAAGGTAAACAAAAAAAAAAAAAAAAAAGGTCCGCTACAGAAAAAAAATATCCCCCATTGACCTTAATGAATAATTCTTTGTAGGATGTATTCTAATGACCGATTTGGATGGAATATTTGGTGCTAACGAGAATACATTATCCGCTGGGTGTGTCCGGAATCGTAATGAGCGCAGCAGGTGGGGACCGCGGAGGAATACCTGTTTGACGTTTTTATTATATGTTATGTATGTATCTTTAACTCCCCAGCACCGATGACTCTCAGTGCTGATGGAAATACGAGTTTGTGTTACGCGTGTCAGCGCCGGGAGGTCTTACATGTGGGCGACGCGGATATATCGTTTATTTTGCATGATGTTTATTTTTTTCTTACTTTTATCCTGTTTTTTTTTGTATTGCTAGGGAGGAATATATATGTCACGTGTGTCATGGAACAGTCGTACGCAGCAGCAGGTGGGCGAAGAGGTTGTTATATGTTTACGCACGATATTTTTTTCTTATTTTTATCCTGTTTTTTTGTATTGCTAGGGAGGAATATATATGTCACGTGTGTCATGGAACAGTCGTAGGCAGCAGCAGGTGGGCGTAAAGGTTGTTATATGTTTACGCACGATATTTTTTTCTTATTTTTATCCTGTTTTTTGTATTGCTAGGGAGGAATATATATGTCACGTGTGTCATGGAACAGTCGTACGCAGCAGCAGGTGGGCGCAGAGGTTGTTATATGTTTACGCACGATATATCTTTCTTATTCTTAACCTGTTTTTTGTATTGCTAGGGAGGAATATATCTGTAATGTGTGTCATGGAATAGTCGTAGGCAGCAGCAGGTGGGCGAAGAGATTGTTATGATTTCGCACGATATAATATTTTTTTTTTAATTTCCACATGTTATTTACTGATAATGGAAGAAATATAAAATGTGTGTCAGTGACTCATAAGTGTAATAAGTGGGTGAAGAGCTTAGACTTTTTTGCATCATTTATATTCTTTTACTTTTCACTATTATTTTTATTGTTAATGGAAGGTATTTTCAGTTAATCCTTTAGTGAATCATAAGTGTAACAAATGGGTGTTGGGGTAAGATTTTTTCGCATGGTATATTCTCCTTTTCATTATTTTTATTGCTAATTGAAGGTTGTTTAAGTTGCGTCCTTTAGTTAATCATAAGTGTAACAAATGGGTGCTGAGCTAAGATTTTTTCGCATGGTATATTCTCCTTTTCATTATATTTTATTGCTAATGGAAAATATCGTCACCCTCGTAAACAAACCTCCTAAGTCATTATTTTCTACATTACAGGAAATCAGAAAAAAAACTGTCATTATCTCATTTGGCTTAAGATTTAGGCAGGAACGAAAAGGTCAATTCCAGAACACTCAAACCCTGAATGACGAAGGCAACTATACAGAAATGGGCGTCACTTGATGAAAAATTGATGTAGACAAAAACCTGGAAATCGATGAAAAATAACTTAGGCAATTATTTTATGAGGGTGACGATATGTTACCTATATCACTGAATCATGAGTGTAACAGGTGGTTGAAGGATGGATTATTGATTGACTGTTTCTTCTCCCTCTGTAATAACCATGAGGAGTAACTCTTTCTTTTCTTGCCCCCAGCAGGTAGGTGTCAAATGACCCACGCGAGTCACCTGAGGCACGGAGGGACAGGTAGAGTGAAGTTTAATTACTGTTTAAATGCTTACGTGTGAAGCTGAAGTGTGTGTGTGTGTGTGTGTGTGTGTGTGTGTGTGTGTGTGTGTGTGTGTGTGTGTGTGTTGTAACCATCACCTTACGATCTGTCTGTCTGTCTGTCTTATGCACCTGTGAATGTTGAACTTTCCCATTATATGTTTCCTTCAATTTACTGTTCCTCGTTTTTTTTTAATGGAGGAGGGGGGTAAGGAGCAGAAGGGGTGATGGATGACAGATAGACAGGCCGGCTTTTCTTTATACATCTCTTCTATTTCTTTTCTCTATCCAGCTTTTTTTTTATTATTGTCGTGGACGCTTAAGATTGTCTCCTCTTCATTGCTCTTCATCTGTTTTTCGTGGGAAGGTATTAGATGACAGGGAGATTCTTCTTTTGCTTGTCTCAGTACACCTTTTCTACTTCCTCCCTACGCTCAAATTTATAGCCGTGAATACCCAGGATCAATATCTAAGTTTGTCTCCATTGCTCTTTACCTTTTTTTCGTGGGAAGGTGTTAGATGACAGGGAGGTTCTTCGTCAACCCGTCACTCTGCATCCTTCTCACCTCCTCCCCACGCCAGATTTGTAGCCGTGAATACCTAAGTTTATCTCTCTTTAATACTCTTTACCTATTTTTCGTGGGAAGGGGTTACATGACAGGGAGGTTCTTCGTCAACCCGTCTATGTACATCTCTCTCACTTCCTCCCCACGCCCAGATTTGTAACTCGGCCGTCAGTCTGTTCATAAGTGCTGACATGATTTACTGCCCTTCTTCATATGCTCTGCTGAGGGAAGGAGGGCGCAGAAGAGGGGAGGGTGGGTGGGTGAGTGGATACCGGGTTCGTTTATTTGTGTATGCTTGTTTTCCGCCTCCCCTCCATGTCTAACCTCGCAGCATAACCACGAAAATAATAAACAAGTAGATGGAGATAGATAGATATAAAAATGAGAGATAAGTAGACGCGACGTACTTTTTTTAATTTATTTTTTTGTCTCAAAACTTCTTTCCCACTTCTTCTTCATTCCTAGTCTTGCAATATAGCCATAAAAACAATAGATGCATAGATATGGATAGATAGATAGATAGATAGATAAAGATGGGTAGAGAGACACCTTCCTCCAGTCTCTCCCCCACTTCCTCTTCCCTTCTTGCCTCTCTTCACCAGATAAACAAATACACTTTCCTCCAATCCTTCTTCCTTCCTTCCTACTCCCTTTCCTCTGGCCTTCTCCTTCCCTCTTTTCAATAGATAGATAAACATATACACTTTCCTCCAATCTTTCTTCCTTCCTTCTTTCTCCCTTTCCTCTTTCTTTCTTCTTCCCTCTTTTCAACAGATAGATAAACAGAGACCCCTTCCTCCAATCCCTCTCCCTTCCTTTTCATTTAACTTCCTCTTTCTCTTTCCTTCTCTCACTACCATCTTAGAACTCGCCTGATTGCCACATCTCCGCAAATAGACGTCTAAGTGCTGTTTTCCTTTCCTTCCTTCCGTCTCCCTACCATCCTTCCTTCCTTTCCCTCTCTTTCCTTCTCCTTCCTTCCCTCTACCTTCCTAATAATCCTGTGCACCATGAACCCTAAGAAAACACTCATTAGAACCTGACTGATCTTTTTTGGGGGGCGGAAGCGTCTGAGAACATATAACTGTACACTCCTACTGTCTTTCCTATTCCCCCACCTGTACCTTCACCACTAGACCGCTTGCTCTTCGTACTATACCCTTGATAAAAAAAAGAATACCGATCCGGGAGTGTTAGCGTTGGAGGGCAAGATGGGGAAGAGAGAGGAAGGACGGCGGCGGCGGGAAGGCAGGCGGAGGACCACCCGAGAGTCAGTGGCCAGCGCTGTGCCTCACGCCACCTGCCAAAACAAACTGAGCCCCAAAAATTCACTTTCCTTTCATCGTCTCTATGAACCCCGCCCGCTGACCCACCCACACGCTCGCAACACACCCCAGGGCCTTAGTAGTGGCAGTAGTAGTAGTAGTGGTGGTAAAGTAAGGGCAGAATTACTAGTAGCACGAGCAGCAATAAAGTTAATGGAAATAAGTACAGATCTTGATGTAATATTGGGGTACAAAATGGAAATTGAGGTGAATGATCATAAGAGATTTAATAAAGTGATGCAATGGGAAGGTAGAGAGGGAGAAGTAAGATACGAGGTATGGCAAAGGATGTGACGAAGAGAAAATAAGATACACTGAAGTAATAAAGAGGAACATAAAATAAATGAGGTGCAAGATAGTAAGAGACGAAATAAAGTGACTGGTGTAATGAGATGGCAGTGCAGAAGTGACGTACTGGGTGATGAAAGATGGAAACACTTGATACACTTGGAACACCTGAAATGTGAAATAAGATGATGAAACGAGAGGAGGGAGAGGGAGAGGTTAGGTAAGAAGGATGGCAAAGGATGTGACGAATGTAATAAAATTGTTACTATTATTATATCAGTATATTATTTCCTTTTGCACACACCTTTTACTTTGCTTCTCACTCTTTATTATTTTTTCTCCCACCATTCATCTATTTTTCTCTTTACTACCTCAATAGTATATCAGTTTATCTTTATTTTACACTTCAATACGTTTTCTTTTTACTACCTCAATATTACATCAGTTTGTCTTTATTTACACTTCATTTTCTTTTTATCACCTCAATATTACGTCAGTCTACCTTTAATTTGCACTTCAATACGTTATTTTTACCACCCTTAACTTCCTGCTTCGCTGCTCTCCAATTACACCCATCACTATTTTAATCTCTATTTAATCCTCAATATTACATCAGTTTACCTTTAATTTGCACTTCAATACGTTTTTTTTACCACCCTTAACTTCCTGCTTCGCTGCCTTATCATCACACCCATCACTGTTTTAATCTCTTACCATCTATCACCTCATTTTATCTACTGCTCTATGACGTCAGTTTATCATTTTTCCTCTTTCTTACACCATTTATCACCTCTGTACTTCTTCCTCTCTTCCCTCTCTTTACATCAATCATTTTTATTTAACTTCATATATTCATTGACAAGTTTGTTTTTCTCGAGGTATTTTTTCCCATCATTTGTCTTTCATACACTTCATTACATCCTTCAACATTCCATACCTTCTTTCCCTCTCTATCTTCTTATTTCATCATTTTTTTTTTCCTTCATTATATTCTTCAACGGCCTTTTATCTCATTCTTTATATATTTTTTAACAAGTCTTACCTTCCTTCAAATCACAGGAGAGTTTTTCATTTGGTCGCCCTCTAACATATCCACACACACCATAGTAGTAGTAGTAGTAATAGTAGTAATAGTAGTTGTAGTAGTAATAGCTTCTGGTGAGGTGGTTGGTTCTCTGCATGGCTGGACGTGGGTTCGATATCCATTGTCTTGCAGTTAGCCTTCACGCCGCGGTGCCCAAGTTTTCTGTCTCCATCATTGTTTGGGTGAGGGGGGAGGGGTGGGAGGGTGTTTTGGGTGAAGGGGGGAGGGAGAGAGGGAGCAGGGAGTGGGTGGGTTAGGGAGGGAGGGAGGGAGTGACAGAAGAAAACGTGCCCGACGCTCAAGTTCTTCTTTTCCGATCCTCATTTTTAGGGGAAACTCGTGTGTGTGTGTGTGTGTGTGTGTGTGTGTGTGTGTGTGTGTGTGTGTGTGTGTGTGTGTGTGTGTGTGTGGCGAGAATGAAAGCAAGGAAAGAAAACCTGAAGAAAGGAAAAGAAATGGAAAGAGAAGAACGCGAAGGAAGAAAATAGGAAAATGAAAAAAAGGAATGAGAATGAAAAGAGAGAAAGAAGGAAGAGAAGGAAAAATAAGAAGGAAAATAAAGAAGAGAATGGGTGTAAGAATAGGTCAGAAGAAAAGAAAAGGAGACGAAAAAACAAACTCTCTCTCTCTCTCTCTCTCTCTCTGTGTGTGTGTGTGTGTGTGTGTGTGTGTGTGTGTATATCATGAACGTGACGAGACTCTACGATTACTTTCCTTTCCTTTTATATATTATTTCTTAACTATTATCACTGGAGGAGCCAAACGCATGAGTGTACGAAGCGGAGGTGAAGGAGCGGACGATAGGCGGAGCACAGGTTATGGTGAAACGCTACAAAGTCCACGCCACCGAGAACGTCTTATCAACGGACTTATCTTTGAGTCTCTTCACCTGTGCTTGTGATACATTGTGTCACCACCACCACCACCACCACTAAAACTTTCCTCCTTCTCCTCCTCCTCCTCCTCCTTCGCCTTCTTCTCCTTATCATCATCATTGTTATCATCCGCCCACTCGTCGTCGTCGTCCACGTCCTTCGCCTTTTTTTTTTTTATTCTTATCTTTGTTTTTTCGTTTTATTTCTTTTATTCATCGTACTTTTCTTCCTCATTCTGCTTATAATCGTCCTGCTCTTTCTGCTTTTCCTTCTTCTTCTTCTTCTTCTTCTTCTTTCTCTTCTTCCTCCTTCATCTCCTCTTTTCTTTTTTTTACTTCCCTTCTATTCTTTGTCCTTGTCCTCGTTTTCCTTTTCCTCTTCTTCCTGCTTACTGTCATCTTCGTCCTGCTCTTTCTTCTGCTTTTCCTTTCCGTATTATTTATTTTCTTGTTCCTCCTCCTCCTCCTCCTCCTCCTCAAGAGAAATTCATCGGGAAGAGGCGGATGAATCATGTTTGTTTTCTTCTTTTTCTCCTCCTCCTCCTCCTCCTCCTCCTCCTCTTATTTCTTCATCTTCCTCATATTCATTAACATCCGAGGGTTTGTTTGTATGACGTGAACAGAAATGAGAGAGAGAGAGAGAGAGAGAGAGAGAGAGAGAGAGAGAGAGAGAGAGTGTGTGTGTGTGTGTGTGTGTGTGTGTGTGCGAGGCTTGTGAGTGGCTGTAACTGGGGGCGGGGTCTGCAGCTGCTTGATGTTATGTGGTGGAAGAGCGGAGGAGAAAGAAGAGGAAGAGGAAGAGGAGGAGGAGGAGGAGGAAATGGTTGATGATACTAGCCGTGTGAGAAGGGTAGATTTCAAGGCCTACCCTCGGAGAATGGAACACTAGAGAATAAGTAGGCCTACCAATTGAAAGAAGGTTGTGTGTGGGGAGGGGGGGGAGATGGAGTTTTTGAGAAGTAAAGAGAAGAAAATCAACCTTAATACTGAAGCAATAGGTCTTATGGAGTTATATTAAGGGAGAGTTAGTGGTAGGGAGAGAGAGAGGTAAGGAGGAAAGTTAAGGGAGGAGGGAGAGAGAAAGAGGAAATCAGAGAGTGGTTATGAGGAAGGCTGAGAGAGAGAGAGAGAGAGAGAGAGAGAGAAAGCGTGGAGAATGGTGCGCCTGACCGTGTTTACATACTGCGCTGGTTGCAAGACGCCACCACCACCATCACCACCACCACCACCACCGCCAATTACAGACACTCTCCTAAATATGAAACCTTTATGAAACTGGAACCCACTTACACACACACTCACGTACACACACTCATCCAAACACCCAAACTGCATAATCATACCCACCAACATAATGACGTCGAGAGAGTAATTTGTGTCCTGTTCAGCGCCTGTAGAGAAAGACTGAACACAATGGGCTGACTCTCTCTCTCTCTCTCTCTCTCTCTCTGGTTTACCGATGACGCAATACCTTCCACGTGCGAGGGTTATGGTGAGTTGTGATATGTTGTTTTCCGGTCGCCCTGTTAGTATTAGCTTTCAATCTTGCTCCTCCTTGCCCTCTGTGTGTGTGTGTGTGTGTGTGTGTGTGTGTGTCGGGGATAGGTGGGGGGGGAGGAGGTAGATGGAAGGCCAGGAAGGGTCAAAACGGGTGGAAAAAGCAATACCACGACGGTTACTTGATTTCATTCCACCTGTTGTACTTGTGTTTCAGCCTTCCCTTGCCCTCTGTTGCCTTCTACTCCTGTTAACTGCCTTCTGTGTGTGTGTGTGTGTGTGTGTGTGTGTGTGTGTGTGTGTGTGAACGGTAGGGAAGGCAGCAAAAGAAAGTGACAGAATAAAGTGGGTAAAGCATTGCCACATACGACTTGGAGAGAGAGAACAGTTAGGTTATGTTTGGTTTGTGTTTGTTTTCTTTCTTCTCAGTGTTCCCGTTTAAATGTTTTGTGGTGTGTTTATCTTGTGTTTTATTTGTTATTCTGTTTTCTTTTTTTATTGTATGTTGTTGTTTTTTCTTGGTTTCTCGTGTTTTCATTTAGGAAGCGAAGGGAAGAGGGACAGAAAGCCGGCGTGGATAGACCAATGCCATATACGACTTGCAGAGAGGAAACTGTTTATCCTTTTCCTGTTATGTGTTGCACCCCCAAGCAATCCTGCGTATCCCCTTACCGTGCGCGTGTGTAAGGCAGGAAGCGAAAGGCAAAAGGACAACTAGACGGATAAAGCAGCTCCACATACGACTTGCAAAGAAAACTGTACATCCTTTTCCTCTTATATATAGAACTCCAAACAGTCCTTTATATCGCCTCACCAGCTGTGTGTGTACACAATGGAACACAAAGGAAGAACAAACAACAGCAGACCTGCTGGTCCTTACGAGGTTGTTTGTGACAAGCTACACTAACTATCTAATCAAAGGTGGAAGATGAAGGACAGCAAAGGCGAATCCAGCCAAAGCTGGCAGGAAAGGAAAAAGAACCATGCAGCATGGAAAAACTGCATGGAAATTATGTAGGAAAGAGGAAAGAACTACCACTAACCGGGCGATAAAAGCGGACAAGGACACCAGTATTCGAAAGAACTTAACGTTATTACGACAATGAGTAATATCTTAGTTGCTGGTTGGATTCAAAACACTTGTCTAATCTATTCTTGAAGGCCGTAACTGTTGTACTCATCTTAGACTCGACCTAGAGAGAGAGAGAGAGAGAGAGAGAGAGAGAGAGAGAGAGAGAGAGAGAGAGAGAGATGTATATATACGTTTCCTTTGTTTTATATAGCACTCCAAACAGTCCTGCATATCTCCTCACCAACTTCTGTGCGTGCGTCAGGCAGGAAACGAAAGGGAGAGGGTCAGAAAGACGGATGAGTTAATTTCGCGTACTACTTGAAGAGTGAGAGAGAATTAGCTGCCATATATAGCATTCCAGTCAGTCCTGTATATCGCCTAACGAACTGATACGCGAGTCTTAGGCAGGAAGCGAAAGGCAGAGGGACAGAATGAGATCAATAAAGCAATGCCAGTTCGATAACGCTTCATTTCCGGTTCTTCAACTGTAGCACTTCAAGCAGCTCTGTTTGTCGCCTTGCCATTGTTGTTGGGGGAGAGGTGGGGAGGGGGGACAGAAGGAAGGAAATGGAAGGGGCAGGGTAGTGGAGGAGTGAGACCCAGTGGAGGACCGGAGGGGAGGGAAAGGTTGTGGAGGAGGGGGGAGCAGGGGGAAGGTAGTTGAGGAGAGGGGTCCGAGAAGAGGGATTTAGAGGAGGGGAGGGGAGGGAAGGGGAAAGGTAGTGAGGTGAATGGAGGGAGATGGGGAAGGTAGTGGAGGAGGAGGGGAGGGGAGGGAAAGGTAGTGGAAAGGGTAATGGGAGAAGGAGGGAGGAAGGATAGTGGAGGAGGAAGGGGGAAGGAGAAGCGTAGTGGAGGAGGAGGAGAAAGGGGAAAGGAAGTGGAGAAGGAGTGGAAGGGGAAAAAGAAGTGGCGGAGGGGAGGGAAGGGAAACGAAGTAGTGGAGGGGAGGGGAGGGGAAGGCAGTGAAAGGCGGAAGGACAGGCAGAAGAAAGGAGGTGGATGAAAAGAACCGCAGCTATGGATGTCTGACCGAATCTAACGGGGGTAAGTGAGAGGAATGCGTAATTGGGAGAAAGCGAGAGAGAGAGAGAGAGAGAGAGGGGGGGGGCGTTCCTAACCCTCATAATCGTATTTCAGTACTTCGTTACATAAGCTGAAGTTCATTTTTATGGTCTCTCTCTCTCTCTCTCAACTCATTGTCTTACTGATATGACCTTGTGGGTGCATGAGGCGACGGTCAGTGCTAGAATGGGTACAGCGAGGCGCTAACCACGAGGCTCAGGTGATCGGTGCTAGAATGGGTTCAACGAGGCTGCAGTGGGTATAGAATGGAACGAGTCAGTGCTACAGGTGTCTTTTGGTACGGTTTTTAAGTACGGTTGGGGGTGTTATGGTACGATATTTGTAGTGGTGTGTATCAATTTAACCCGGTTGCAGCGACGAACCAAATTTGTGGCTTTACCATGTACCAGCGATGGGCCAAATTTCTGCCACGATTTAAACTTCCCAAAATAGATGATGCATAAACTGATCACATATGCGTTGATATATATTATGAAATGGTTTGCGTGAGTGATGATTCTTTCTCATTATTTTGCTTAGAGGGGCCTAACCTAACCTAACCTAACCTAACCTAACCTAACCTAACCTAACCTAAGAAACATGATCCCTGCAACTACCGGGTTAAGTAATGATGTGAGGATGGATAAAGTGAAGAGGAAGGCGTGGGCGAGGCGTGGTAGGAGGAGAACACACGAATATAATTAGAAAAAAGGGAGAGATAAGAGATGGGAGGAGATAATGATTCTATATCGCGGTTGGTCTATCATTCCTCTCATATCACATTTATTATTATTCTTGTTATATCATTATTCTTTTTGTTATTGTTATTGTTTTGATTATTATAAGTATAGTATTCAAGCATTTAAAGTACAAGACGAAACATATTAATCCTCCTATAATTCCTTCCCCTCCTGTCTCTGTCCGGCATATGACCACATGTTGCGCCGACTAAACGAAACTTTCCAACTTTCCTCTCGTTTTATTTGTATTATTGTTATTCTTATTTAAGTACAAGACGAAACATTAATTTCTCCTATAACTCCATCCCCTCCTGTCTCTGTCCGGCATATGACCACATGTTGCGCCGACTAAACGAAACTTTCCAACTTTCCTCTCGTTTTATTTGTATTATTGTTGTTGTTATTGTGTTATTGTTATTGTTTTGATTACCATAAGTATAGTATTCAAGCATTTAGAGGACAAGACGATATATATTACTCTCGAAGGCATTCATGTCTGATTAGAGTCTTATTGAAATTTGCCAGGTAAAATAAACACTTTAACCACAGAAATCAAATAAGAGAAAGATTTATTTATTATCATCTTTACTCTTACTTTTATTACTATTATTTTGTCTTTGGTACTGTTGCTGTTCTTCTTATTCTTCTTATTATCATTGTTATTCTTTTTAATCTGGTACGTTTCTCTGGACTAGTTTGGTTCTGCACTCTCAGATTTGATGTAGCAACCTTGTGTGCTTCTATTAATGGCAAGGGTACTGGGGGAGGGAGGGTCGAGGAACTTGTGATGCAGTGGGTGTAGGGAAAGACGGCGCCTGCAACTGACTTAGAGAGAGAGAGAGAGAGAGAGAGAGAGAGAGAGAGAGAGAGAGAGAGAGAGAGAGAGAGAGAGGGGAACGGAAGGAAAAGGGAGAGGAAAGGAAGGGAAACAAAGGAAGGAAGATGAAGGGGAGGGAAGGGAAATGAAAGGAAGGGAAAGTAGAGAAGAGGAAGGGGGGTAAGGGAAATGAAAGGAAGGAAAAGTAAAGGAAAGAAAGGAAGGAAGAGGAAGGGGAGGGAAGGGAAAAGAAAGGAAGGGAAGGGAAAGGAAGGGGTCACGGGAAATGCACACGTGTTCAGAATCTAATCTCACTTTGCATGTCTTTTTTTTTTTTTCATTTCCCTCCGATTTCTCAATTTTACGTATTTTTCTTTTCATCTATCAGTCTCCGCTACGATAAAACTACATCTCTGCGTTGATTAATCTTCTGCATGGACGTTCATTTAATCAAGAAGGGCAAATATGAGAGATGACCAAGGCCGAAGAAAAAAAGGGCAAAGAAAATAAAAGGCAGACTTCTTTTATGTCTGTTTTGAACCTTTCCTGCCAGCGTGTGTGTCTGCCATGTATGTGCAGTGGGACGGAGGAAGGATGGAGTGAAAGGGAGAGGCGGGATAATGGCACAAGATGGAGATTCGCGCGTGTGTGTGTGTGTGTGTGTGTGTGTAGTGACGGACGAAGACAGCTAAGGCGGAGTGAGATTAGGACTTGCGACTTAACCTCATTTTGCTTGGAGCTATATTATGCTTGTGTGCAAACTGGGAGAGGGAAGGGAACGAGGGGAGGAGAAGGGGAAGGGGTCAGGGAAGGGAAGAGGGGAAGGTACTAGAGAAAGGGGACAAGAAGGGGAAAGGAGTTGACAGCGACAGACAGACAGGATGGAGGGGCGGGGGGCAGGGGGGAGAAACTGTGGTGATGGGGAACATTTATAAACACAGATGATACTATTTAGCGGGGCTGCACACGTGGATATATCTGTGAGTGAAGAGGAGGGGGGAGGGGGTGAGGGGAGGAGAGACTAATGGGAATAGAGGATTGAGGGGATGGTGGTGGTGGTGGTGATGGATGGCGGTGTGGTGGTGGTGGTGGTGTTGGCAACGCTGGTGGTAGCTGGTGCCTCGCTCGTTCTGGCCACGCCGCCTCACCACCACCACCATCACCACCGCTGTCAGTTGGAGTCTGGTTTGCCGCTAGGTGGGTCGCGTCACTGCCCATTCATCTCCCTTCTACCTGTCCCCGGCGGCGCCCCTCAAGGCCGGCACGTCAGCACAGCACAGGGGACACTCTGCACGCCGCGGCAACCTCCTCCTGACGCTCCGAGTGCAATATTTAACAAGTTAGAGAGAGGAGAGACAGAAAGGCGTATCCCTCTCGTCCCTCTCGTGGCACAGTGCTGGTGGTGGTGCGAGGTGGTGCCTGGGCCGACCTTGGGGAGGAGGGGGGGGGGGGGCAGTGCAATGGGGAGGAGAGAGAGGCAAACGGGGGACTTGTATATACCTCACCCCGGGGATTGGTGATTGTGTTTGTGTGTTTGTTTGTGTGTATGTGTGTGTGTGTTTAAGCTTCCCCACTGCTTTTATTCTTGAACTGAGGAAGGGAAGAGATTTGGAGCGTAAACACATTGCCTTCTTCCCCTTCCTCCTCTCCACCCCCTCCCCAAACTCTCTCTCTCTCTCTCTCTCTCTCTCTCTCTCTCTCTCTCTCTCTCTCTCTCTCCGTTAAATTTGAGACCAAACAAGAAAAAAACGTAACTTCTCTCTATCTATCATCTATCTATCTATCTATCCATCTATCTCCATCTATCTATCACTCCATTTCAGGCAAAGCAAACCAAAGCAAAAAATTATCGTGTAACTGAGAGGAAAGGAACATTTTTTAGCCCCGAGATAAGAGATAAAACCGCACGCTGTGACCGAGTGAGTGAGTGCCTTGTGCCGGATTGACCAGTGGTGTGCACCAGTGTGTGTAACCGGGTGGTGGTGCGCCGCGCCTGTAGCAAGCGGCCGCCGCCATGTGTCTGAGGAAGAATTTGGAGGAAGTAGCCGCCCCGAAGAGGAACTTGGGAGGCGTCGGAGGAGGGAAGGTTACCAAGAGCTCGAAGTGAGTACGGAGTGATCTGCTTTTTGCTCTGTTCTTTATCTTTGTCTTATTGTACGGTATTTCCTACTTTTTATCTTTTTTTTATGTATTTACTCAGTTTTTTTTACTATATTTACTCAGTTTTTTTTAACTATATTTACTCTGTTTCCTCCACTTGTTGTTGCATCTTGTTTTCATTATCTTCCTTTTCTCTCTCTCTTTATTTCTTCTGTTTACACCTTTGCATCCTATTTTTAAACGTTTCTCTCCTTTCTTTCGCCCGTTCCTCTTTTTTTCTCACTGTATTTTCTCTTATGATTAGTCTTATTTGCATTCTGATTTTAACCTTTCTTCCTCTTCTTTTTCATCTTTTCCTCTTCTTTTTCTTACTATACTTTCTCATATGTATGCTTCACTCCTATTTGCATCCTCTATTTTAACCTTTCTTCCTTCTTTTCTTCACTTTCTTCCTCTTTTCTTTTCTTACTTTACTTCGTCCATTTACTTCACTCCTCTTTGCATCCCTTATTTTAGTCTCCCTTCTTTTCTTCAAGTTCTCCTTTTCCTTTTCTTACTTCCTCTCTTGTATTTCAATCCTCATTACATCCATTCATTCAACTTTCCTTCCTCCTCTGTTTCTCAATTTTCCACATTTTCCCATCTCCTTGTTTTTTCCTTTATTTTGTTTTTTCTCGTACGTATTTTGTCAATTGCGAGCACCAGAGGTAAGATTACTCCGCGTCCTCTTTATCTGTCCATTTCCTCCTCCTCCTCCTCCTCCTCCTCTTCACTCTTTCCCTCTTTTCTTCAACCACTTCCTCTTATGTAATTCACTTCCCGTTGCAACACTTGTAACGCCAGTTGTCAGTAACGGGGCACCAGATGGATGATTTTTCCCATTCCACTTCCTCCTTCACTTCTCTTTCTCCTGTTTTCTTTACTGTTCTGTCGCTTTTGTACTTCATTCATCTTTTTTTTTATCATTCTTTCGCCCTATTTACTTTTTTTTTCCTACCATAATTTCTCTAGTATTTCAATCGCTTTTTTTTTTTTACCTTCTCTATTTCACTTTCTCCCACATTTTTCCTACTCTACTTCCTGTTTTGTTTTGTTTTTCATTATTTTTATCGTACGTATTTTGTCATTTGCGTTATTCTATTGGTTCTCGGCACGGGAAGCAAATACTAGGAAGAGCCTAATGTTAGTAAAAGGACTTCATCATCATCATCATCATCATCATCATCATCATTGCTACCTCCTCTTTTTTTTTCCTTTTTTTCTTACTAATAAAATTTCCCCATTTACTTACTTCACTCCTCTTTGCATCCTTTTTTCAGCCTTCCTTCTGTTCTTCAATTTCTCCTCTTCTTTTTCTTACTTTACTTCCCTTCGCTTCCTCCTTCGTGCGATACCTCTTCTGTTCATTCCTTTGTTATTGTTGTTAGTGGTAGTAATGGGGGCGGGGGGGGGGGCGGGGGCAAGGGAGCTGAAGGTAATAACGTGAACTAGCAAGGAGAAATAACGTACAATCATCGTTTTCTTATCGTATTGTACTTCCCTTCGTGTTCCCTTAGTCATAGTCTCTCTCTCTCTCTCTCTCTCTCTCTCTCTCTCTCTCTCTCTCTCTCTCCAACCAACAGTTTTTTTTACCCTACTCCTACTTTTTCCCTTTCTTCTTCTTCTTCTCCCTCTTCTTCTTCTTTAATGTCTTTGATCCTGCTTCCCTTCCTTATCAATTTCTCCACTTCACTGACCTTCCTTTCATCCCCCTTCTTCCCCCTTTTCTTTCCACTTTTGCTCCTATCCTCCCTGATTCCCTGTCTTGCTCAACATGATATAACGTTATCCCCGTCCCCCACTTCGATACCCCACTAATGAAAATACCGACCTGAACCTCATAAGTGATTGGACTAGGCCTATTTCAGCTTTCTTTATCATCCATGTTTTGCTTCATGCGTCATACCTCACCTTGCGTATCTTAACTTCCCTCAGCTCACCGTCAATTATTTTACTTTGTCGTATGTTACCTTAGCTTACCTTGAATTACCTTACCTTACCTTATCTTACCCTACTGTATCTTACCATAACTTCACCTAGCTCACCCAAACTTATGTTGTCTTACCTTACCTTGAATTACCTTACCTTAGTTTACCTTGAATTACCTTACCTTACCTTACCTTACCCTACTGTATCTTACCATAACTTTACCTAGCTCACCTAAACTTATGCTATCTTACCTTACCTTGAATCACCTTACCTTACCTTACTTTATCTTACCCTACTGTATCTTACCCTAACTTTACCCAACTCACCTAAACTTATGTTATCTTACCTTACCTTACTCTACCTTACCCTAACTTTACCTAACTCACCTAAACTTATCTATGTTATCTTACCTTACCTTACCACACTTCACCTTACCTTCTCCTAGCTTGCCATAAATTCTCTAACCTAATATTGCGTCACCTTACCTTACCTTAACTTACCCTATCTTACCCTAGCTTGCCTTAAATTACCTTGCCTTACCCGACCTTACCTAACAACCACTTTATCTTCATTTACCTTGCATTACCATGACCCTACGCAACTTTACCTTACCTTTCCTTACCCAACACGCATAACCTTACCTCACCTTACCTTACCTTACCCAACACGCATAACCTTACCTCACCTTAAAACCTCGTTACCTTACCTTACCTTACCTTTCGTCGCTGGGCTCATCTTTCATCTTAAAACCTCGTTACCTTACCTTACCTTACCTTCCGTTGCTGGGCTCATCTTACATCCTCTGCCTCGTCTCAAGCGTTCAGAGGGACCTTCATACACGTGTCGTAAGCGAGGGTGATGTCAGCGAGGGGAAGTCAGCTGTTTACAAGGGACTGGGGAAAGGACGGAAAGGAAGGGACAAACAGGAGAGCTGACCATGTGTTATCACCGCTTCTCTCTCTCTCTCTCTCTCTCTCTCTCTCTCTGTAATAAAAGGCTTTGTATCTTTGAGGATTGTCTGTTTAAATCTCTTATTGAACTTTTTATCACAGATTATTAAGGTTCATGACGGCAGCGGGCGCGTAATTCCTAATAGAGGGATTATTTGGGGGGATGGGGCTGGTGGTGATGGTGGTGGTGGTAATGGTGGTGGTGGTGGTGGTGGTTGAGAAGGGATCTGCCAACTCCATTCGGGCATTTGTGGCAACTCTTGCAGTGCCACAAAAAATGTTCTTGCAGTAACGAGAACCACTCTTCCTCCTCCTCCTCCTCCTCCTCCTCCTTTTCCTCGCATCCTCCTCTTTTTAACAATTTGCCACACCCACCAAGGACGAAGAATGGTACAAACACATTAAATTTTGCTCTCTCTCTCTCTCTCACACACACACACACACACACACACACACACACAGACACACACACACACACACACACACACACACACACACACACACACACACACACACAGCTCACACTCAACGGTCACAGTTTCCACATGTTGGTTTATCAATTATGTTTGTTTGTTGATAGTAATTCTTTCCTTCCGCCAAGCAAGCATGTTTATTTAAGAGAGCAGTGTCCTCTCTCCCTCCCTTTCCCTCCCTCTCTTTCCCTCCCTCCCTTTCCCTCCCTCCCTCTCCCTCCCTCATGTTGTTGTATTTGTCTAATGTTTGGTTTCATATGTTTTCATCACGACTCAATACAATCCAGAAACCACTCGCACACAGTCCAGAGATTCCTTGTATTCTCAAACGCATTCTGCTCCCCAAACAAATATTTCCTTAGCCCACAAACTAAATTAACTATTTTTTCATTAGTACTTTTCACATTCATGGTGTCTAACTATCATTAACCTCATAAAACTGGTACCCTTGGAAATACCTACAACCTCTACGAAACCCAAATCAAATGTGTGTCAAGCCTCGGAATGTTGGCGACTTTGGGAAGGGAAGGAAGTTAATAAATGTAGGTAGGGAGAGAGAAGAAAATAGAAGGTAGCTTACGGGGGACGAAGGGAGGGAGAGGAGAGATGAGGGAGGAGAGGAAAAAGAGGAAGGGGAAAGGAGTAAGAGGAAAAAGATGAAGGATACAGAGAGAAAGGAAAGAAGGGGAAAGGAGTAAGAGATGAACAGAGGAAATAATGGATAGGAGAGAAAGGGAAGCAGAAAAACAAGGAAAACAGAGAAGAATGAAGTGGAGTAGGGGAAAGGAGGAAGAGGAGAAAGAGGAAGATGGAGAGAAAGAAAGAAGAGGAAAGGAGTAAGAGATGAACAGAGGAAATAATGGATAGGAGAGAAGAGAAAGGGAAGCAGAAAAACAAGGAAAAGAGAGAAGAATGAAGTGGAGAAGGGGAAAGGAGGAAGAGGAGAAAGAGGAAGATGGAGAGAAAGAAAGAAGAGGAAAGGAGTAAGAGATGAACAGAGGAAATAATGGATAGGAGAGAAGAGAAAGGGAAACAGAGAAGGATGAAGAGAGAATGGAGGAGAGGGTAGCCTGGTCTTGTCTCCTCCCCACCACCCTGTTTCCAGTTTTTAGGTATTCTTGGGGACCTTTAACCTGGACCTTTAAACCCTATACAACACTATGCATATAATATCTATACGGGAGTCCGGGCGAAGCGTTAAAGGGTGGCGTTGGTTTTCGGTTCTGACTCGTGTTTGGTGTGGTGGTGTCCTACGCATGTATGTTTGTTCGTGTGTGCGTTGCCGGCTGTTTCGTCATTCTGCGTCTCGTCCAGCAGTTGTCGGCGGCGCAGCAAAAAGTTGTCGGCCCTCACCAGGTGTCTTTTTTTTTTTTTCTATTTATGAGACGCTTACCTGTGCTCTTCCACCCTCCCTCCTCCTCCTCCTCCTCCTCAAATATATTAAGAATTCCACTTATTTTGTATATTTATTTTTGTCCACATTTGTTACTTATTTTAACGTTTTAACTCATCCAGTTTTTCTGTTTATTCCTCCTCCTCCTCCTCCTCCTCCTCCTCCTCAAATACATTAAGAATTCCATTTGTGTAATTTTTTTCCGTCTACCTTTAACGCTTTTTTTTTTCTTTTTTTTTTACTCCGCTTCTTCGTAAATCCTCCTCCTCCTCCAGTAATTCCGTATAATTCCACTTATTTTGTGGAATTTTACATACATATGACGCACAGGCGGACTCCTACCCCCCCTCCCTCCACCTTCGACTCCTTTTATCGATAATATGGACAGTGTCAGGGTTAGGGCACAGGGGAAGGGGAGGGGGACTGCTAAGGGGGAAGGAGCACAGGGGCAGCACAGGTGGAGAGGGGGAAGTGTGGAATCTCGGTGAAAGGTGAAGGAGTGGCGGAAAACAGCGGTGAATGGAGGAGGGTAGGTAAAAGGGGGGTGAGTTTGGTGTACTGGGTGAGGGTTGTTGGTTGACTGGGTGGGGGTTGGTGGTTGACTGGGTGGGGGTTTGTTGATGGGGTGGTGTCGGTGAACGGGAGTGAGATTGGTGGATTATGGATTGGGGTTGTCTTGAAAAACCTTAGTGGAGGAGGAAAGGGGTGAGGTGGGGTTGGTGGACTAGGATTGGGTTGGTGGGTGGAGTAGTGAGTGGACGGGGAGGTTGGGTGGTGGATTTGGGTATGGTTGGCAGAAGTGAGTGGGAGGGGTTGATGTGGTGGAAGTCTTAAGAAAAAAAAAGATTGTGGAGGAGTTAAGGTGATTGCCTGAAGACGGAAGGAGGGCGGTGGTAGAAAGTAGAGGTTGTGGCCAGGAGGAGGTGCGGAGGACGTGTGGGGTGTGGGGGGGGTGCATTGGGGTATGGTTCGCAGAAGTTAGTAAGGTTGATGGACTGAGTGGGGTTGGCGGCGGTCTTCAAAAAAACGGTAGTGGAAGAGGAAAGAGGCAGAGGGGGTGGTAGAAAGTGGAGGGAGGGAGTGGCCTGGGGGAACAGTGGTGGAGGGCGAGGGAGCAGCCAGACGCGTTGCGCAAGGTACCTGCGTCATAGCCAACACCTGTGGGCGCATCGTAAATGAGCTATGACACTGGGCAAATTTTCCGTGGATCTTCAGTCAAACCACGATTTCCGCTAGCGTGGGCCTCATTTGTTTCTTGTTATTGTTGCTGATGATGATGGTGAGTAATATCGTCGTCCTTCGGTGAAATCTACCGTAGCTTTGAAAGATCGTGGACACGTCAGAAAACCACGGAAATATCAGAACCACGCCAGCGGAAATCGTGGTTTGACTGAAGATCCACGGAAAATTTGCCCAGTGTAATAGCCCCTTAAGGAAGAGTGTGTTCAGGCCCACGTGTCTTCCTGCTCTACCTGTACCTCCTGTTTGTGACGTGATTGTGGATCTTACTTTTTTTCTTTTCTTACAGCAAAGGCGACAGTTCAAGGGGGTAAAGAAAGAGGAAAACAATAATGAAAAAAAAAAAAAGCCCGCTACTTACTGCTCCTGAATAGAGTACAGAGGAGTGGCCAAAAAGAGAGGTCAATTTCGGGAGGAGAGGTTACTTACTTGCTTACTCGCCTCTCACGTCCTGGTGGCTGCCCTTACTTGCTGGCTTACTCGTCTTTTGCGTCTTGGTATCCATGAAGTTCATTTTTATCAATACACAGTTAATTACGGTAGCTTTTGTTATACGCGTGAGATGAAGTTCCCGTGTTTCAAACATTATTTCCTCCACAAGAATAGTGTTGGTGTGCGTTAATATAGGCGAAACGCGTAAACCGTAACATTGATTCTTACATCGCGTTCTTAACCCTCCACCCTTAAAAAAAACGCTTGATCAAAACTCGCATAAAACAAGCGGTACCTTTGTTCTTTCCTGCGGTTTATCACATATTATTCTCTTATTTTTTTTACAGTAAAGGAAACAGCTTAAAAAAAAAATAAACTAATCGCTTCTGTAAAAAGAGGATAGCTGTGAGTGGCCAAAAGTGGGGTTATTTATTTATTTATTCATTTATTTTTGCATCAGAGGACACGGCTCAGGGTATTAACAAGAGTACAAAAAAAAAAAGCCCGCTACTCGCTCCTACGGTTGCAGAGTTGTCTCGAGGCTCCCCTTTTAAAGATTTCAACATTGATGGATGGTCTGGTCTCCTCACACCCTTCTCCACGTTAACCAGCTGTTCTTAGGTAGCGGGTCCATGTTTTGTCAGGTTTTATGGCCGGCATCCTGGGGCGCTAACCCTCTCCTCCACGTCCTGGTCAGACACGGCGGCAGAGGTGTCTTGCTGCTCCACTCTATAAAGATTACAACACTGATGGATGGTCTGGTCTCCTCACACCCTTTCCCATGTTACCTAGTAGTTCTTAAGGTAGCGGGTCAGTGTCTCGGAAGTGTTGTGGCTGGCATCCTGGGGCGCTAACCTCTTACACGTAATCCCTGACAGCACTCGTTAAGGGGCCACCGTAGCATAAGGAAGGGTGGCTCAAAGACGATGGTCCGTACTCGCATGGCACTCAACTCATAGGTCAAGGGTGTTAATGAACTTACATCCTGTGCTAGTTCCGTTGCCATTAGCTTTAACATCTCTAATTCTTGACGATATTTAGTGGCAACAAGGGAGAAAATTATAACTTCATTCTGTGTATTTATAATTTTTTAAGAGATTGAGTTGAAATGAAAGAGGTTCAGTGAGTCAGTCTGTAAGGAAAAGCAAGACGAGCGGAGACACTTGACGCATATTTTCCTACGCTAGATTAAAATAGTATACTCCTGTGATGGTTTATAGCATGTTGAATGTGTTATGTGCTGGCAGGAGGGATGTGTAACGTGATGTGCTATTAGGAGTTCTGTTATGTAGTATTGGGGTAATGTGTAGGTAATGTGCTGTTAGGAGTAATGTGTTATGTGGTATTGGGGTGATGTGTAGGTAATCTGCTGTTAGGAGTGATGTGTTATGTGGTGTTAGGAGTGCTCTGTAAAATGCGTATGTTACTGAGGGTCATGTATAATGTGCGTATGTGTTATGTGTTAGGAGTGCTCTGTAAAATGCGTATGTTATTGAAGGATATGTATGATGTGCGTATGATGTGTTATGTGTTGGTAGTGTGCTGTTAGTAGTGTTTTTTTTGTTTTTGTTTTTTTTTGTTGTTGTTAGGAGTGCTCTATAAAGTACGCATGATCTTAGGAGCCATGTGTGATGTGCGTATATATATGTTATGTGTTGGTGGGAGTGATGTCTAGGTAGTGTTGTTTGGAGTTGTGTACCATGTGGTGTTAGGGGTGCTTTGTTACGTTCTTGTGATGTTACGAATCGTGTGTAATGTGCTTGTGATGTTACTAGTCACGCGTGGCTAATTCAGGTAAACAGGAAGTTGATAAAGCGAGGCGGCGAGTGGTTATGTCAGGCGAGAGTCACGAGGAGCCATAGTGATGTAATACTCTCTCTCTCTCTCTGTCTGCCCCTTGCTCTACATGATCTAGTTGTATATGCGTGTGTGTGTGTTTGCTTGTGTACGTGTGTGCGTGCCCGTCATGGCTGAATTAACAAAGGTGTTCTTGGAAGCGACAACGAGGCCATCGCAGCGCATCAAGGGTGGCGGCAGGAGGCGAGGGTCGGGAGGCGGGCGAGGGATTAAGATTACGCGAGTGCCTGGTGATATATAGGATTAAGACTGGTATTATAAGACACACTCGCTTCTCACATGAACTATTTCTAAAGAACAAAGAAGGGATCAAGCGGGTTCTAATGAGTGTTTTTCTAGGTTCATGCTACTGAAGAAGGGTCAAACTACCACCAGGATCATAAAACTACTCCTGGAAATGCTCTAAACTCATACGAAAGCCTTGTCAAATAGGTGGACTTCGGAGACAAAATGTTTTAAAATACGACCCTAAGATTACGTGAGTGCCTGGTGATATATGTAAAGGATTAAGAGCTCATCGACTTACACTTCTTTCATCAAGGAACTAGTAAGAGATCTTTGAAGCTAAGTTTACTAACTTGCTAATTTTCAACCATGCACACCTGGCCCAGACATGTCCATAAAAGATGCCCTGATGTTTCCTCTCAATACTCACCAGCATACAGCATACAGCATCAACAGAATTAAAACATAGAAAATTATATGCAAACGAGATGAGTTGCAAAATTTTTTTATCTCAGCCATGCACACCTTGCCCTGACATGTCCATAAAAGATGCCCTGATGTTTCCTCTCAATACTCACCATCATACAGCATCAACAGAATTAAAACATAGAAGATTATATGCAAACGAGATAAGTTACAAAAAAATATTATCTCAAGCCGTTTCCAGGAAGGCTTTGCGACCCCCACACGATCCTCCCCGACCCCCGAAGGCAAGGGATTAAGATTACGACTGTGCCTGATGTTAATATATACTCAGATTCCCTCGACTGTCACTCTACAGCTAAATTTACTTACATCTTCAGTATATATAGTTAGACTTCAAGCAAGAAATTATTATTATTACTGTATCTAATGTTGTAAAAGATTAAAACTCCATCGACATAAGTCCATCATCAAGGAAGTATTAAGAGGAGCTAAATTTGGCAACCTTTTGAGGCATATTCTTCAGTATAGGTTATGGTAGTGTAAGTGTATTTTACTTTTTTTTTTATAACAAAGGAGACAGCTCAAGGGCACACAAAAAAAGGAAGCAGTAATAAAAAAAAGCCCGCTACTCGCTGCTCCTAAAAAGAATCAAAAGAGGTGGCCGAAAGAGGGGTCAATTTCGTGAGGATGTAAATACTGCAACCATTAGCCACATCACCTCTGTTTACCTGTCTGAAGGAGGATCATGCTTTGCAGTAAGAGAGAATAATTATGTCTGTTTGCTGTGACTAATGTTTGTCAAGGGTGTGTGTGCGTATATGTGTGTGGCGAGACCTTATGATATCGATGCTCTACGTGTATTTGTGTGCATTTAATTTTAGTGGTATGTTCACAAGGTAGAAATATAATCTTTTACCTGTGTTTTTATTTATTTTTTTTTTTTTTTTAGTTTTCTCCTCGTTCTCTTCCTCCTCCTCTTCTTCTTTCTTTTCTTCTCATCTTCTCTTTTTTTTCTTTTCTTTTCTTGTCTCGTCTTGCCTCCTTTGGCTTTAGTGTACCTGAGGCAACAGTTCACCTGGCAAGCATTCATAATCGCAGTATTTACCTGTTTGAAAGATGATCGTGTAATGAGAGTTCTTACAGACTAACTTTCTAAGCCTTTTTATGTCTCGTCAGCCAAAAAAAAATAAAAAAAAAAATCGATCCTACTATGTTAAGAAGAAAAAACTTGCTGTGTTCTTCTCCTCCCTATCTCCTCCTTTCCCATCTTTACACTGTTGGCATCATTTTTGTTCCTTTTCGGTTCATGCATTCTTGTGTCAGTGCTTCCTCCTTCCTTCCTTCCTTCCATAGAATAACGCTAGGAAAGAGAGATTGTCTGTATTTGCTGTGGAGAGACGAGACCTTTTGATATCGATGGTCTACGTGTATGTGTGTGCATTTATTTTTAGTGGTATGTTCACAAGGTATAAATATAATCTTTTACCTGTATTTTTTATTGTAAGGGAAGCAGCTCAAGGGCATAAACAAACTCAAAACTAAAAGTCCCACTAAACATTGCGCCTATAAATGAAAACAGAAGGGTGGGGCCAAAAGAGAGAGATCAGTTTCGGAGGGCGAGGTGTCTTGAATGAGAGTCGGGAATGAGAATTGAGTTTGGGTAATGGAAGATTTTAAAGACTAGTAGCTCTATAGTTAGTTAGTTAGTTAGTTAGTTAGTTAGTTAGTTAGTTTGATAGTTAGTTAGTTAGTTAGATAGTCAGTTAGTTAGTTAGTTAGATAGTTAGTTTGTTTGTTAGTTAATTAGTTAGTTAGTTAGTTAGTCTGTATCTGCTTCAGTATGTTTGTTAAGAAGAGGCGAGATTGCGAATAAACACCCTCTCGCGACACCTAAAAACAACACCTGCTCTGCTTGCTTAACTTAGTAGGGTTGTTGAGGAGCTTATCTACCTGTGAACTATGTGCTATCACGGCCGGGTTGGTTGGGTCATTGCGCCGCCGCCACGCACGCTCCTTTATTAGTTCTCAAGACCACGGCAAGAAACATTTGAACCGCCTATTATTCGGGACAGATAGGAAGACATTTAACACGCCTATTTTTTTATCCGCCCATGTGTGTGTGTGTGTGTGTGTGTGTGTGTGTGTGTGTGTGTGTGTGTGTGTGTATCATCATTGTCATCATTACTAAGCACCTTTTTGGGATTGTAGTCGTCAATATTTTTCTTTGGGAGTGTATGCGGAGTCTATTAGAACAGGGGGGAACCAGGAGGAGGAGGAGAGGAAAGGAGAGGAGAGGAGAGGAGAGGAGAGGAGAGAAGAGAGGAGAGAAGAAAAGAAAAGAGAAGAGAAGGGAAGGGAAGGGAAGGGAAGGGAAGGGAGGGAAGAGAAGAGAAGAGAAGAGAAGAGAAGAGGAGGAGGAAGGGAGAGGAGACAAGACTAGAAAACAAAACAAAACAAAAGAAAAAAAAAGAGAAGAGGAGAGGAGAGGAAGCTAAAAGAGACAAGACGAGAAAAGAAAAGAAAAGAAAAAAAGACAAGAGGAGAAGAGAGAAGGAAGAAGAAGAGGAGGAAACTCATCATCACCATCATCAGCACTTAGACGGAAGGAAAAAAAAATATTGTATCATGATAGAATTAGGGTCATTATTATAAGTCTCTTCCGCTTCCAACATCAACTATTTCTAAAGGTCAAAGAGGGGGTCAGTCGGGTTCTAATGAGTGTTTCTTTGGGTTCATGGTACAGAGGAAGGGTCATATTACCACCAGGGTCATAAAACTACCCCTGGAAATGCCCACAACTCCTATGAAAGCCTTGTCAAATTTGTGTTCTTGGGCGACGAATTGTTTTATAATACGACCATAGGAATCGGAGGAGGCAGCGTCTGGCCACCGGGTGTATTTATAACAAGTCAAGGGGGGAGGGGTGGGAGAAGGGGAAGGGGGGTCTTATCAGCTTCATGTGACTCATCAGGGAGAGAGACATGGAGCTATACTGAAAGAGGGGAGGGAATGATGAGATAGGGGAGAGAAGGGGAAGGAAAGGGTAGCACTGTATGTAGGGTGGGGGGGAGGGTGAGATAGGGGAGAGAAGGGGAAGGAAAGATAGCGCCGTATGTGTGTGTGTGTGTGTGTGTGTGAGAGAGAGAGAGAGAGAGAGAGAGAGAGAGAGAGAGAGAGAGAGAGAGAGAATGCTACGTGGAATGTTAGTCATGCTCCTGAAAATATACACACAAAAATTCACACATACAATGGTGAATGGAAAAAATATGTGTGTGTGTGTGTGTGTGTGTGTGTGTGTGTGTGTGTGTGTGTGTGTGTGTGTGTGTGTGTGTAAAAGTCGTGACGTCTTTGGGAAGGAACCGAGTTGACATACGAGACAAAAGTAAGGAACGCGTAATTTCCCGGGATAGCCCGTCTCTCTCTCTCTCTCTCTCTCTCTCTCTCTCTCTCTCAGGGGGTACTGGCTCAAGGAAACTGGTCTTGCTCCTTATCACCTGACACCTGACTCAGCAGATTTCCCCTTGCATCACATCCCTTCCACCCCTTCTGTCTCTCCTCTTACAGCATCCCTTTCCTTCCCCTCGTTCAGCTCTTCCAAGACATATATATTACTCTTTCTCGGCACACCCATTCTCTGTATCCTAACCTAACATGTCCTGACCTTTCCGCCTCTCCGTCGTATGCTGTTCTAGATATATACACCTTTTTTTCTGTAACCTAACCTACCCCAATCTTATCTAATGTGCCCTAACCTACCCGCTCCTCCCTCTTCATACTGCTCAAGATATGCCCACTCCATCTCTGCTAACCTAACCTAACCTAACCTACCCTAATCTTATCTAATATACCCTAACCTTCCCGCCTCTCCCTCTTCATACTTCTCAAGATATACCCACTCCATCTCTGCTAACCTAACCTAACCTAACCTAACCTAATCTTATCTAATGTGCCCTAACTTCCCCGCCTCTCCCTTTTCATACTTCTCAAGATATACCCACTCCATCTCTGCTAACCTAACCTAACCTAACCTAACCTACCCTAATCTTATCTAATGTGCCCTAACCTTCCCGCCTCTCCCTCTTCATACTGCTCAAGATATGCTCACTCCATCTTTGCTAACCTAACCTAACCTTACCTCTCCTGACCTCTCCTCCCTCTTGATATTGTTCTGGATACATCCCTTCTCTATAGCCCAACCTAATCGTATACCTACCATGACATAACCTTTACATTTCTCCCTTTTTATAGTGTTCTAGATTATATCCAACCCATCTCTTCTAACTTAACCTAACCTAACTTCACCTCTCCTTAGTTCTTTCTCTGTACTGTCAATCGCTCCCGCCTCCTCTCTCTCTCTCTCTCCTTCCTCTTTATAATGTTCATTCATCCTGCCTCAACCTGACCTCAGTGTTTTCCTGGTTCTTGTTTTCTTCTTTCTTTTCATCTGCTTTTGCTTTCCTCGTCTCCTTCCTTTCCCTTTCTTTTTCCTTCCCTTTTCCTGACTTCTATTTACATTTTCCTCCGTTTTTCTTTTTCCTTTTGCTTTCCTGTTCTCTTTTCCTTCATTTTAATTTTCCTTCCTCTTCTCGTTTTCCTTTATTTGTGTTTTCCTTCGTTTTTTTCTTTTTCTTTTTCTCCTTTTTTTCTGTATCATTTTTTCTCCACATTTTTCAGTTTCCTTTCCCTTTCTTTTTCCTTCCCTTTTCCTGACTCTTCTATTTACATTTTCCTTCGTTCTTCTCTTTCCTTTTGCTCTCCTGTTCTCTTTTCCTTCATTTTAATTTTCCTTCCTCTTCTCGTTTTCCTTTATTTGTGACTTCCTTGTTTTTTTCTTTTTCCTTTGTTTTCTCTTTTTTCTTCTGTTTCATTATTTCTCCACATTTTCCATAAAGTATTAGTTCATCTTTGCCTTCTCATTTCCTCTTCTCCTCCTCCTCCTCGTCTTCGCATGACCACCCACAGCCAAGGTCAATGCGTATATTTTCTTCTCTATTAAACTATTCTCCACGTGGCTAAAAGCAATATTGGCGGTGACTCTCCTTCTTCCCTTTGCATTTACATCAATATATTTTAGTTCCTCTTTTCGGGTCGTTGCTTCTCTCTTCCCTCCTGTTTGTTGATCTGTCTTCCAACTGCTCATAAAACCTCTTAATTAAATTCGTGTGAGTGTTAAGTTTTCGCTCTTTCGCTTGTTTTTGTTTTGTTTCTCTGTAATGGTATATCGTTCGCTTCTCTTGTGTTGTATATCTTCTTTGTGTTCTCCATCTTCTCTTAATTAAATGTCTCTCTCTACATTGTTAGGGTTGTGGTATTTTCCCGTTTTGTGTGTTTTATGTGTCTTTGTGTCGGCCCTTCCTCAGTTTTTTTTTGTATCTTTTCATCTCGTCGCTTATGGTTGTAAGGTTGAGTCTGAGGGTGAGAGGGGTGAAGGAAGATGCGTGAGAGGAGAGGGGCGGGGCAAGGGGGCAGAAGGGGAGGAGCGCGGAAAACAGAGGACGGGAATTTACTTCGTCTATACTCTTTCTTATACGTAACATCTATAGCGTGTGTGTGTGTATGTGTGTGTGTGTGTGTGTTCACCCCAGACTGACTCACTTCCGCTTCCAACGAAATAACTGTATATAAAAACCCTGGGAATCACGCTTTTTACTTTTCTTACTCTTTCCCGTCACCGAGCATCTTTACTTTACAACACGAGGCAGGGAGAGGGCCGGGGTGGGGGGGTGGGGGGGGCAGAGGGCGTAATTCAAGGCGTAGTAGAGGGGGAACGCAAATCAATGTGTATCGGAGGGGCACAACGCAAGGGGAAGTACAGGGGAACGCAAACCAAGGTGTAGTAGAGAGGGGAGCTGCAGGGGTGGGCGGTGAAGGTCAACCCTGAATCAAGCTTTAATTAACCTCTCCTTTCTGCTGGTCATGGTGCAGAGGGCGGGCTGGGCAACCTCCAACCGGGCGGGAGAGAGAGGGAGACAGGCAGGCAGGCAGGCAGGAAGGGACAGGCCGAGGTGGAGCCGGGCAGGATAGAGCGGGAAGGGTAGCGCAGAAAGGATGGTTAATTAGTGGGAATGAAGAGGGAGGGAGGAAGGGACAGGACGAGGCGGGGAGTTGAGTCTGGTTAGGGAAGAGAAGGGTGACGCAGAATGGTTGATAAATGAGATATGGGCAGAAGATGAAAGACTCGTAGTAGGGGATGAAAGGAGGGAGAAGTCAGGCATGGTTGAAGAGGAAAAGGGTGGCACAGAATGGCTGAAAAAAGGATGTATTGGTCAAAGATGAAGGACTTGTGTAGGGGATGGATGGAGGGAGGGAGGAGTCTGGAATGCAAGAAAGTAAGAATAAAAAAAGAAAAAAAGGAAAAGAAAAGAAAAAAATAGGTTACACGGGAAAGAAATAAGTGGAGTGTAAAATAAAGAGAAAAAAAAGGTTGTCGAGGAAAGAAAACAGTGGAGTGTTCTAGAAATGTGTGTGTGTGTGTGTGTGTGTGTGTGTGTGTGTGTGTGTGTGTGTGTGTGTGTGTCCTCTGGGTTCGGTTTAAAGCACCAATTAAGCTTCATGAACGCTGGTGAATGTGTGTGTGTGTGTGTGTGTGTGTGTGTGTGTGTGTGTGTGGTCCTCCAGCCTGACATCTTATATCTCAACCTTTATCCCAAATTATTATTATTATTATTATTATTATTATTATTGTTATTATTATTATCAGTAGTAGTAGTCATAGTAGTAGTAGTAGTAGTAGTAGTAGTAGTAGTAGTAATAGTAGCAGCAGTAGCAGTAGCAGTAGTAGTAGTAGTAGTAGTAGTAATGGTCCTCCTCCTCCTCCTCCTCCTCCTCCTTTTCCTCCTTCACTTCCTCCTTGCTCTTATGTGTTTTTTCCTTCTCTTACTTCTGTCCTTTCCTCCTCCACTTTCGCTTTTCCTTTTCTTCACCCTTCCTCCATACTCCTCCTTTTCTTCTTTATTTCCTTCCTTTTTTATTTTCCTTCCTTTCATCTGTTCTCTCATCACCTTCCCATTTCATTTTATTTCGTCACAGTGCCAGTATGTCTTTTTTCCCTTTTCTCCTCATTTCAACACCTCACCTCAGTTTCCCAGACCATATATGTTTTTCCTTATACGCGTACGAATTGGAAGGAAATGCTACGTGCTACGAACTGGATAGACGCACGTACCATCACCTCGAGTTGTATCCGTCTAATTTGTGCGTGAAACTATAAAGAAGAACACTGATGAATTTTGATACACTAGACTGACTGGCTGACTGAAAGACGGGCGGACGGACAGACAGGCGTAACCGCATCATAGGTCCTTGAAGTGCCTGCATGGTGGGGAAGGGGAGAAGGTTGAGATGATTGGGTGAAAGGGGAAGGGAAGGGAGGAGGGTAAAGGGACGGAAAAGGGAGTGGAGCGCGAAGGTCGTCTATTCCTTTCATCAATGACGTTTTTCCCGTGAACTGAGAACGTTGGTTGGTCTTCTTTCCTTGAGTGTGAGTGCGTGGCCTTCAAGGTGGTAACGAAACACCTTTTCCTATAACATTACCACCATTTAGATGTCGTGGTTTCTGGTGTTCTCGTTTCTTTCGTTTGGGCTCTCCCGTCCTTTTTTTTTTTTTTTTTTTTTTACAACAAAGAAGACAGCTCAAGGGCACGCACACACGCACACACACACACACACACACAAAAAAAAAGCCCGCTACTCGCTGCTCCTAAAAAAAAAAAACGAATCAAAAGAGGTGGCCGAAAGAGAGGTCAATTTTGGGAGGAGTCTGCTTCTTATTTCACGCTTTTTTTTATACTTCCTTTCAGTCTTGTGTTTTGAGTACTAGTGGTTGCCTTCTCTCATTACTTTGACTTTCTTTACAACCTTTCGCTTCTTTTCCTTGCCTTTTTTTTTTCCTTCCTCTCATTCTAAGGGTCTTTTTCCCCTGTAATACTACCCTGGAGCAGTAGGGGATTCTATTTATCATATCTTCGTTGTTTTACCCACTTTGGCTTCTTTTTTCACAACTTTTTTACTTTCTTTTAATCAAAGTATCTTTTTTTTCTTCTTCCAATATTACCCTGGAGCGGTTAGGGATTCTATTTATCATTTCTTCGTTGTTTTTTACTCACTTTAGCCTCTTTTTCACAACTTTTTTACTCTCATTTAATCAAGGTATTTTTTTTTCTTACAATATTACCCTGGAGCGGTTAGTGGTTTCTTTTTTTCTCATTTCTTTGGTGTTTTTTTCTTTCTATCTTTCTTTCTTTTACTCCCTCAGACTCCTTCCTCCACGCCTCTTAGTCATTTCTTCCAATCTAAAATCTCGCTTCCTTTTCTTCCATTTTAATCCGTAGTCTTTTTCATCTTCCATGCGTATTCCCTATCGCAAGTGGATTATATTTTTCTCATTTCCTAGATGTTTACTACCTTGGGCTTCCTTTTCCTCACCTTCTATTAACTTCTTTTCAATCATCATCTTTCTTCCCTTTCCCTTCCCCTCTTTTTCGTAACCTTTTTCATCTATCTTGTGCGTCGTTTCTCCCCTATTCCCTGGAGCAGTAATTTTTTTTTTATTATTTTTATTGCCTGTCTCCATGCCTTGTATATATTTACTTCCTTGGAATCTATACATCTTCTCTCCTTTCTTTCCTCTTCCTATTCGTAGTCTTTTCCTCTTCCTTTCTCTCCTTTTCTCCTGCTTTTCCTCCTTCACTTCCTCCTTTGTGCATCTTTCATCACGTAATCCCTAGAGCTATTTTTTTTTCTTTTACAACCACTGACAACTTTTCCCATCCGCATTTTTTCATTCCTCTCCCTCTTAGCATCTTTCTCCCCCTATCGTCTTTCTTACGCGTACAATCATTTTCTTCTCCCTTATGCATCTTTCATCATGTAATCACCCGGACCAGTAATTACCGTCCTTCTCTCCTTAAATTTGGCTCTGTCACGCGCCTGTACAGGTCCCACGGCGGGCTCCTTTTCCTTCGCCTCCCCAACCCTTTCTTCGTAGTGGTGTTGCATGGGCCAGACAAGGAGGGCCGAGGGGGGGAGGGGGGGAGTTGGGTTAGGCCAGCAGGGGGCGTTGCGACACTTTCTTTGACGTCACAATGCTTGCAGTGAGAGAGAGAGAGAGAGAGAGAGAGAGAGAGAGAGAGAGAGAGAGAGAGCGATAAGCTTATTCACATCAATCAAGAGTTGTGAGATTTTTTTTTCATATTCACATTATAAAAGGAAAGAGCAAGATGCCTACTACGTGTGTGTGTGTGTGTGTGTGTGTGTGTGTGTGTGTGTGTGTGTGTGTGTCCTAAGCTATTTCAATTTGGGTGTATTTCTGGAGTTGAGTTTTCGCACCCTTCACCGCCTTCCATTTCCTGCTTGAATGAGGAAGAGAGAGAGGAAGGGCAGGGGGAGGGGGAGGAAGGGCAGGGAGGAAAGGGCAGGGGCAGGGGGAGGGGGGAGGAAGGGGTAGGGTCAGAGGGTCAGCTGACGGTCTGCTATTGACACAAGTGCTTAATAACACCCCTCACCCCCCTCACCCCTTCCCTTTGAGCCCCTTCCCCCCCTCCCCCTCTCACCCTCTTCCCCACACTCCCTTCCCCCTCACCTCCTACCCCCCCCCCTCCATTCTTCCTTACTCTTCCCCACACACTCCCTTCCCCCTTCCCCTTCTTCCTTACACTCACCCTAACCCCCTCTCTCCATCCCCCTCACCCCTTCCCTTTCAGCCCCTTCCCCCCTCACACCCTTCCCCACACTCCTTCCCCCTCACCTCCTACCCCACCCTTTCCATTCTTCCCCGCACACTCCCCTCCCCTTCCCCTTCTTCCTCACACTCACCCCTTCCCTCTCACCCTCTTCCCCACACTCCCCCCTCACCTCCTTCCCCTCCCTCTCCATTCTTCCCCACACATTCCCCTCCCCTTCACTTCATCCCCTCACCCCTTCCTCTGGTTCCCTATATTCCCCTCCGCTTCACGCCTTTCTCTTTACCTCCTTACCCTCAACTAGTTCACTTCCTTCCCCTTACTTCCTTTCCCCTCAACTCTTCCCCCTTTCTCTTTTTTTTCCTTACCTCTTCCTTTCTTCGCCCCCTTTTCCCATATCCCTTCACCTTACTCCTCATCCCCTTCCTCTCCCTCACCCTCCTTAGTCCTTCCAACACTGTCTGTCCCACTCCCAGCAGCTCCTCCACCCCTGCCCTGCCCCCACTAGAAAGCACTTGGAAGGGGAGAAGGGGAGGGGGGACGGTGGTGTGGAGGGGGAGGAGATGGGCGTGAAGATGTGTTAAGGAAGGGAGGGAGAGGGGAGAGGATAGAAGGTTAGGACTTAGGACGAGGAAGGGAGAGTGAGAAAGAAGGTCGAGCTGGAGAGTGAAGGATATAATAGGGAGGGAATGGAGGGGAGGATGGGGAGGGAGCGAGAAGAGGGGGGGGAGGGGGGAGGGTGCTTGGATTGAGGGTGAGGACATTCGAACATTTGTCATGCAGCCCACAATTTGCCTTCATGTGCTTCCCCACTCTCTCTCCCTCCCCCATTCTCTCTCTCTCTCTCTCTCTCTCTCTCTCTCTCTCTCTCTCTCTCTCTCTCTCTCTCTCTCTCTCTCTCTGATACATACTAAGTTACTACAAAATGCCAGTAAGTTAGTTTGTTAGTCAGTCAGTCAGTTTGTCAGTCAGTCAGTCAACCAGTCAGTCAATTAGTCAGTCAGTCAAACAGTCTATTGATCCCATTTGATTCAACTAATTACATACATGATTTTTTTTGCCTTCATTCATTTACTTAACTATTTGCTAACTATTTTGTGTGCGTGTATTACCTTCCTCAAACACACACACACACACACACACACACACACACACTGGCCAGAGAGAGAATGAAGGGGAGTGTTGTGTGGAGGTGGTGGTGGTGGTGGTGGTGGTGGTGGTGTGTTTGTGTTGGTAGCGGCCATGCATCCAGGGGTGTTACAAGAATGGGTTTTTTCCCTTTTCCTTCTTCTTTTTCCACTTCTACTTCATTCTGTGTTCTTCGTTTTCCTCTTTTATTTTATTTTCTCCTTCTCCTCCTTTTCTTCATCCTTTTTTTTTCTTTTTATGTTTATTTTCGTCATTTTGTTGTTCTACTTTTTCTCATGTTTTTATTTAATTTCCTTTTTCCTTGTAATCTCGTCATCGCCTTCGTCTTCTATTCTTCCTAGTTCTCCCTTGCGATGTTTACGTTGGCGGTGTCTGGTTCTCGACGGGGATAGATTTTTTCATTTTATTTGTCAGCACGTCTTTCATTATTTCATTCTGGCCATCTCAATTTCCTTCACTCCTTCTTTTTCACCTCCCTCTTTCTTTTTATCACTACATTCTTTCATGCTCTCTTTCTATCCCAGTCTACGTCCATCTCCATCAACGAAGGGTCAGAGGCGGTGTTGGTAGCACTGCAGACTGGTGGGAAGGAAAATGGAGCAAAGGTGGTTGGTCACTTCTGGTGGTGGTGGTGGTGGGGTGGGGCAAAGACCTTGAGTGTGTGTGATGGGAGGGGGGGGGGGGTAATGCTGCTGAGAGGCTTGGGTGGAGCAGATGAGACTTGATGGTGATGGTAGGAGTGATGGTGATGGTGATGGTGGTGGTGGTGGTGGTGATGATGATGGTTTAAAGAAGGGAGAGACTGGTGAAGGAAAGAAGTAAGAAAATGCAAATTGATGATTCTTTTTTCTTTATATATCCATTTTTTTTCTTTCTGTCCTTTTTTTTTGTCTTTGTCTGTAGCAGAAAGACAGACGGAAAGACGGAAAAGACGAACAGAAAGGAAAAAAAAGAGAGAATTACATTTACCATTTCACTCGTCGTTTCTTTACTTTTTTTTCCATTATCTTTCTTTATCTTTCTTTATTTCTTTATTTATTTTCTTTCTATATCTTTATCGTTTCTTTATTTTTTTTCCATTATCTTTCTTCTTCCTTCCTTCCTTCCTCTCTTTCTCTTCTTTCGTCTCTCGGTGCGTATCTCGATTTCTTATTATTCCTTTTCTCTTTTCATTATCTTGTTTTCTTCTTTCTATCTCGAATCTTATCTCTCTATCTTTCATTTTTTCTGCCGTTCTCTCTTTATTTACGACGGGGGTTTCGATAGAGGTTAAAGTTGTACACCAAGAATCGTTTGGATGGAAGGTGGGCGATTTTTGAGACCAGGGAAGAAGCGAGAGGATAAAAGGAAGAGTTAGGGAGGGGACGGGAAAGGAGTCTTCAAAGTGCGCTCCAGCCTTTGTTCAATATTATAAACAGCTTCTCTGACAAAATGCTGCTCGTTCTTTCTTCCCTTCTTCATCTTTTCGTTTTCTTTTACCCAAATTCTCATAGTTTTGGTTCTTTCTGTGTTGCAAAAAAAAAAAAATAAATAAATAAAGCGGTTCTCCAATGTCCTTTTCTTCGTCCTTTGCGCACGGCCTCGCTTCCTTTCCTTTTTTTATCTTTCCGTTTTCTTTCTTGTCAAAGTAGGCCTACACAAAGTTAGGGTTTCCTCTATTTTCTCATAACGCGGTCAGTTCTCCAATTTCCTTCTCTTCGTCCTTTGCATACAGCCTTTCTTCCTTTCCTATTTTGATCTTTCCGTTTTCTTCCTTCTGTCAAAGTACACAAAGTTAGTGTTTCCCCTATTTTGTCATAACGCGGTTCTCCGATTTCTTCCTCTTCGTCATCTCTCAGCAGCGTCTGTAATATGCAACGTAATCTTCCTTTCACGGCTTTACCTTGGACAACACAATAACGAGCGCCGCAGGTCCTACACAGCTTAGCCCCGTGATGCTGGCAGGCGCGGGGGCGTACTACAAGGCAGCGACCCTCACTCCGCGGATTCCCTTTCAGCCCTCGCAGCGCCCAAACACCCCGGCGCCGCCACCACAAGGCACCAGTTGTCGGGGCCGCAGCAGCGTAGTAATTGGCACCGATTTGTGTGTACGCCTCTTGGTGGAAGCGCGGCACTTCCTTGCAGCGGCGGAGGCACAAGGGAGGGTGTTGAAAGCGGCACTTGGAGGGGAGTCAGAGGCAGGGGGGTGGTAGGTAGGGGAGGGAAGGGAAAGCAATGCAATAGGGGTGTTTGTTAAGGAAGGGGAGATAAAGAGATGCTTAGTAAGGGAGGAGGAGGAGGAGGAGGAGGAGGCCTTGGGGATGCGTGACAGCAGTAAAGGGAGAGGAAGATAGAGAAGTGGGGAAGAGAGGAGCCTTAAACGGTGGTGTTGAGGATGGTTTAGGGTGATGATAGGGAGAACAGAAGTGGAAGGGGGGGGGTAGGGATGGGTGTTGGGTAGTAGGAGTGAAGGGGGGAAGAAGGGGAAGCAGAGGGAGGGTGTTGTGTTGTAGCGGTGAAGAGAGGGAGAAAGGGAAGAGGAGAAGAGAGGTGAAGGGGAGGAAGGAGTGATGTTGGATAGCGGTGGGGAAGAGAAGCGAAGAGGAGGGAGGAGGAGTTTTGGGTAGCGTTGGTGAAGAGAAGAAGAAAAGGAAGAGAAGAAGAAAGGGAAGAAGAGAAGAAACGAAGAGGAGGGAAGAGGAGTTTTGGATAGCAGTGGTGAAGAGAGGGAGGAAGGGAAGAAGAGAAGAAACGTGAAGAGAAGGGAAGAGGAGTGTTGGGTAGCGGTGGGGAAGAGAGGAAGAAAGGGAAGAGAAGAAACGAAGAGGAGGGAGAAGGAGTTTTGGATAGCGGTGGAGAAGAGAGGAAGGAAGGGGAGAGGAGAAGAGAAGTGAAGAGAAGGGAAGAAGAGTGTTGGGTAGCAGCTGTGAAGAGAGAAAGAAAGGGAATAGAAGAAAAGTGGAGGAAAAACAGGAGGGATAGAGGGTAATAAGAGAGAGAGAGAGAGAGAGAGAGAGAGAGAGAGAGAGAGAGAGGGGGGGGCTTCTGCTTCTCCCTTAATGGCGCTCTGTTTTGCTCTTCTCTCGCTTCGCAATAAGGCGTATCTTAAGCTCCCATTTTGGAGATTGAGGAGGCGTCTGCAGTAGGTCATGGGAGAGGGTTGCCTACGTACTGACAAGACCAACTCCAAGCATATTTCTGCCGCAAGATGTCGCTAAGGTCTAAGGGTCTTATTCTCAGATGATTCCGGCGCTCTTAATAGATATTTTCAAAGGCCGCAACGGAGATTAGTCGGGTTCTCAAGATCGTTTAACATTCATGGCTCAGTAGGCTTGTCAGACTATCACTAGGCTCATAAAACTACCCATGGCGATACCCAGAACCTCTAAACTATCACTAGGGTCACAAAACTACTCATATGTTATACCCACAACCCTTAAAGCTATAACTTGGCTCATAAAACTACCCATGCAATACCCACGACCTCTACCAAAACCTTACCAAACGTGTGTGTGTGTGTGTACGTCCCAAAATGTTTAGAATATGGGCCTTGGTACATCTATATCATTTGTCCTGCTGCTGTTGTTGTTTGTTGGGATGGCACGGAAAGAAGGATCGGTCCATCGCGCGGCCCCGATGCAGACATTAGCCGAGGCAGGCGCTGAGTCACAGAGGATTGAGTGTCCAAGCAGCCAGGAGTCACCATCACTTACTAACGCCTCCCCAGCCTTCCCTCCCTCCCCTTGTTGATGCTCCCCACGCCACCCTCCACGCCCCTCTACCCACCAGCACCTACGTGGCTTACACAGACCAATTGCCGCCGCCTTTATGCAGCCCCGACGCGAAGACAGGGCTTGTTTGTGTGAGGCTCCCCTGCTGTACCCCTTCCCTTACCCTGTTGCTCCCCGCCCCATCACATCCCGACGCTCCTTGCCCCGTCACATCCCGCCCCTCCCCTCCCCGCCCCATCTCACCATGCTCTCTGCCCCTCCTACATATTCAACGAGATAAAGAGACAGACAGGCAGACCCACAGACACAGCGTTTCGTGTCCCAAAGAAAAGTGATGCACAGATCATTGGCTTGGGGGAAAAAAAAAAAATGGTGTAGCTTACTCGTTGATTTTTACACGCTTGTTGTTCTTGATGATGATGATGCTGTTTTTGTTATTGCAGTTGTTTTTGTTTACGGCACAGAATGAAGATTAGAGAAAGAGGAATATTATGAAGGAAAAGGAAAATATACGACGCTGTGATGAGAGAGAGAGAGAGAGAGAGAGAGAGAGAGAGAGAGGGGGGGGGTAGTAAACAAGACGGAGCGAACAAGACAAGCAAGACGTGTTTGTAACTTGACTCACCTTACCTCATTTCCCTGCCATATTAATTAACCTGCTCTCTCACACACACACACACACACACACACACACACACACACACACACACACACACACACACACACACACACACACAGGCAGCCTCAGAAGTACACCTACCCATCCGAGTTTTGTGTTTCGAGCAGGGATTAACGTCGCACTGGTATTGTATAGTATTTCAAGGTTGCTGACTCGTGCCCCATAGATAGGCTCGGCTCTGTAGGAAGGTCAGGTAGAAGCAGTAATAGGGCTTCCTCACCTGCTGACGCCTAACCCCTGGGAGTTCTATAGGTAACTTGTGCACTGAGCTTAGGGTGTCTGACTGAAGAGAAAAGAAAAAAAACTAAAGCTCTTGGAAATTCGTTGTGTTAGGAATAAAGGAAGAAATGACCCAGCGGCAGAGAGAGAGAGAGAGAGAGAGAGAGAGAGAGAGAGAGAGAGAGAGAGAGAGAGAGAGTACACAGACCCTTATAGTCAAAACAATGTGGTCTGTCCCTAAACATAAGTGTCACATCAAGCGCTTTCTTTTACCCCATCTAAGTTTCTCTCAGCCTAGTCAGACCTCGTAACTCTCTCTCTCTCTCTCTCTCTCTCTCTCTCTCTCTCTCCCCACCCCCCATCCCACCCCTCCTTCACCACCTTTCACATTTCCGCTTTCATCCTGTCAACAAGGAGAGTGAGTTTAGAGCCTTGGCCTGCACAATAAGAGCAGTAGTGGTGCAGTAAAGGCGGAGAATGTTTGGAGAAGTCTGTTGTTTGTAAAGGTCCCAGTGTTTGTTTTTTTATTCGAGGGCTTAAAATAGAACGCGGCTTCGAAATTCGTCTCGTCATCTATGTGTTGATAGATGATGTGCAGTTTTTGGGTGTATATCATTTTTATGGATGTTTGGTTACTTGCTTGCTTGCTTGCTTGCTTGTGTGTGTGTATGTGTGTTTAGTTTGTTTCCCCTTGTTGCGAATTTTGTGTAGTTGCTTGCTTGTGTATGTGTGTGTGTGTGTGTGTGTGTGTGTGTGTGTGTGTGTGTGTGTGTATTTCCCTTTGTTGCGTATTTTGTGTTGTTATTGCTTTGTGTGTGTGTGTGTGTGTGTGTGTGTGTGTGTGTGTGTGTGTGTGTGTGTGTGTGTGTGAGTTGCCAACAATGTCATCTCAAGGCCACAACAGTGAGGTGATGGCAGTTCATCTAAGATAGCACCTCCCCCCTTGCCCCATCATATTTTTTTTTTTTTTATAGCTAAATTTGATTATTGTCGTTTGGCGTCTTCCTCTTCCTTCGTATTTATGGAGCGGCGATACTCTTCGCGGAGCCGGTACATGGTGACAGCGGCGATATGTAACTTGACTTGCTGGAGACATTATGATTCTCCCTTCGACTAACCCAATCCCTCCCTTTCCCCCCTCCGACACCCAGTAGGGGCACACCTCACGTGGGTCCTCCGCTATCCCCAACCGGTGCAATTTCTCGGCGCTGACTGACATGGGTTACGAATCATCCTTCTTGACTACATATGAGCAACTTCCCCGTGTGTGTGTGTGTGTGTGTGTACGTCGCGACCTGCATTCTGATCATCCTAACAGCGTCCCCTGCATGCGGAGAGGGCTGGATGAGGGAGGTGGAGGGGGAAGGAAAGAGGCGGCTGCTCAGCGTATAAAAAGAATCAGAATGACCAGGTTGCGTATTTAAGGACCTCATTCAAGCGACACAGGGAAATGTAGGAGGAAAGGCAAGCATACAGAGTGGAAAGAGGAGGAGGAGGAGGAGGAGACGCGGGAGTGAGTGTGACGGGAACTGTTTGAGAAGGTTGATGAGGGCAGAATGTTTAGGGCTTTCATTCTTATACATGGCACCGTTACAACAGAAAGGAAGAGGAAGGGGAAGCATACATAGTGGAAAGGGAAGGAAGATTAGGAGAAGGAGGAGGAGGAGGACTGTTTGAGAAGGTTGATGAGGGCAGAATGTTTAGGGCTCCTCTACGTGGCACCGTAACAACAGAAAGGAAGAGGAAAGGCTAGCATACACAGTGGAAAGGGAAGGAAGAGGAGGAGGAGGAGGAGGGGGACTGAGTGAGTACTGTTTGAGAATGTTTAAGGGCCTTCATCTTCCTGACACCATAACAACAGGGCCCCCATACATAGAGAGGGTGCCACGCAGGAAGGAGTAGGAAGGGGAAGAGGAGAGAGAGGACAGTGCGTGGAAGTAAAGGATATTGATCAGGACAGAACGTTTAATTAAGGGCCTCCATCCTTCTGACACGAAGCACCTTACTAACAGAGAGAGGATAGCATGTAGGGAGGAGAGGGAAGGAGAGAGCAAAGACTGGACAAGGTATAAAAATAAACTAATTTGTGAAGGTAGGGAATGAAACTTACTTAAGGCAGATTGGGAGTTCGATCAGGGCAGGATCCTTAAGGGCCTCATCCTCCAGACACACACAGGACAACAAACCATGCATACACAGTGGACAGGGTAGAGAAGAGAGGCAGACCATGGCAAAAAGAACTATTATATGGGATTTAGAGGAGGAGGATCAGAGTAAGGGTTGGAAGGGGCTCATCCTCCTCCTTACTCATACATTACAACAAACCCCACATACACATTGGACAGGGCAGAAGAGAGAGGCAGACCAGTGTAAAAAGAACTATTGTGCGGCCCTTAGAGGAGGTTGCTGAGGGCAGGGTGTTGAAGGGACTCAGTCGGTATTGTAAGACATTTTCACTGCTCACATCAGCTATTTCTAAAGGTCAAAGAGGGGGTCAGTCAGGTTCTAATGAGTGTTTATTTAGGTTCATGGTACAGAAGAAGGGTCAAACTACCACCACGGTCATAAAACTACTGGAAATGCTCACAACTCCTACGGAACCCTTGTCAAATATGTGTTCTTTGGCGATGAAATGTCTTTTAATATGACTCGTTCAAAACAAAAAAACAACATACAAAAAGGACAGGGCAGAAGAGAGAAGCAGACCAGTGTAAAAAGAACTATTGTAGAGCATTTAGAGGAGGCCGATAAGAGCAGGGTGTTGAAGGGACTTACTCTTCTAACCCGTTCAAAACAAAACCCCAACATACCAAAAGGACAGGACAGAAGAGAGAAGCAGACCAGTGGAAAAATAACTATTGTAGAGCATTTAGAGGAGGCCGATAAGGGCAGGGCGTTGAAGGGCCTCATCCTCCTGTACCGCCCGGCCTCGCCCCTCCATCCCGCGGGCGTATTAACTCAGCTCCCGTTCCTTGCATGTCTATTTGCATTGGCTTAAGGGCAGGTGAAGGTGACCTTGAGGTGAGAAGGAAGGGAAGGAGGGATACGTGGAGGGAGAAGGGAATGGGGAGGGACAGGAAGGGAAGGAGGGAGAGACAAAAAAGGGGAAGGAGGAGGGACAAGGTAGGATAGAAAATAAAGGGATGGAGGGAAAGGAGGAGGGAGAGACCAGAAAGGGGAGGAGGGAAGGAACTAAAAGGGACCGAAAAGAAAGGGAAGGAAGGAAGGGACAAGGAGATAGAGAAAAGGAAGGAAACGAAAGAAGGGACAAAGGAAAGGACAAGGAGGAAGAGAAGAGGAAGGGATGAAGGAAAAGGACAAGGAGGGAGAGAAAATAAAGGGAAGGAAGGGACAAGGAGGGAAAGAAGAGGAAGGGATGGAGGAAAAGGACAAGGAGGGAGAGAAGAGGAAAAGGACAAAGAGGGAGAGAAAAGGAAAGGACAAGAAGGGAGAGAAGAGGAAGGGATGGAGGAAAAGGACAAGTAGGGAGAGAAAAGAAAGGGAAGGAATGAAGGTATAGGGAGGGAGATAAGATGAAGGGATGGAGGGAAAAGGACAAGGAGGGAGAGAAAAAAAAGGAAAGGAAGGAAGGGATAAAGAGTGAGAAAAGAGGAAGGTAGAGAAGGAATTAAGGGGTAAAGGGGAGGAGAAAAGGATGGAAGAGAGATGAAAGAAATGTTTAGAGGAATAGAAAACGGAGGAAGGATAAGGTGATAAAAGACAGGCAAGGAGGGAGAAAAGAATAGTAAAAGAAATTCATGTATAGGAGAATAAATAAAGTAGATAAGGAGAAGAAAAGAGGAGAAAACAACTGCTTGGCTGAATTGTTTTGAAATACTATACTCTCTCTCTCTCTCTCTCTCTCTCTCTCTCTCTCTCTCTCTCTCTCTCTCTCTCTCTCTCTCATTCTCCTCATCATTCCTCTCCCCACCTCCTGCCCCCCCCCCCCCCAGCCTCCCCTCCCTCACACTCCACATGGCATACCTACACCCTATCCATCCACCCCACCTCTCATCCACCCTACCCCTCATCCACCCCCACCCCTGCATCCACCCTTGCCCTGTTCCTCTCATACTATCGCACGCCACATTAACATCCACCGGCGCCGAGAGAGAGAGAGAGAGAGAGAGAGAGAGAGAGAGAGAGAGAATCAACTAGAAGGCTCCGTCCCGAGAAATCTTAACATACTTTGACGTCACGAGTGAAGCACACCCTGAAGGATAACCCCCATCTCTCTCTCTCTCTCTCTCACAGATAAGTTTTTAGGTTGTATAATCGTTTGTTTTCTCTCATTTTGTCTTACTACTACTACTACTACTACTACTACTACTACTACTACTACTACTACTACTACTACTACTACTACTACTTCTTGTATAATAAATTTCTCTTGGGTTGGGTTGACAGTAATTTTCTCTATGATAAATTTCGTTGTCTTAAAATTCGTGTATATTAAATGTCGGTGAGTGAGCAGTAGGAATATACACGTAAGCTACAGGGATATATTTCTTTTTGGATCAACAGTAATTCCGTGCTTGATAAATCTCGTTGCGTAATTAAGTCCGCGTATATCAGATGTCGGCGTGTCAACAGTGGGATTTTGCATGCGTTGTGGTTATAGGATATGTATGCTCACCCGAAATTGACCTCTTTGCTTTTTACTCTTGTGGGAGCGGCGAGTAGCGGGCTTTTTGTTTTATGTACTCTTCTTGTTGCCCTTGAGCCGCACCCTTTGATGTAAAAAAAAATATATATATATGCGTAGGCGTGACGAACTTGCGTATTGGTGCCTCGTCTATCAAGCCAAGGTCTCTATTGCGTTTGGTCTGTCCTGCTTTACTTCCTGCTTCTTTCCACGGTTAAGTATATGATTGTGTAAGTGTGGTATGTGTGTCTATTATTCAGTACGTTTTTGGGAGTGTGGTATGTTAGTATGTGGTTGTATATGTGTGTGTGTGTGTCTGTGTAGTATGGTGTTATTCATCATGTTGAGTGTGGTGTGTTATCTAGTATGAATGTATGTGAGTGTGGCGTGTTATTTAGTATGTGGTTGAATGTAAGTGTGGAATGTTTGTTATTCAGTATGTGTTTGTGAGTTTTGTGTGTTATCTAGTATGTGGTTGTGTGTATTTGTGTGTTATCCAGTATGTTGTAAGTGGGGTATGTTAGCCAGTATGCTTATGTGGTTGTGAGTTTTGTGTGTTGTCTAGCATGTGGTTGTGTGTATTTTGTGTGGTATGTTATCCAGTATGTTGTGAATGTGGTATGTTATCCAGTATGTTGTGAGTGTGGTATGTTATCCAGTATGCTGTATGTGGAAGGCTGGGTGGTGTGGACAAGGGGCAGTGGAGCGAGGTGACCTGCCTGCCCTTATCACAGCCATGGCTCCTCCTCTTATCTCCAGCTGCGGCCTTCCTCCCAACCCTCTTCCTCCCCTTCCCTCCCATCCAACCCCCACCCCAGCATCACTCCCCCCCGTGCAGGAAGGCAGATAGATACACTTTCATGCGTGTGTTGCATGTGTTGGTTGAGTGTTACCATTTGACGGCTCAGCTGGTTCAAGCCGCCCCGAGTGCTGAGGGAGGAAGCGAGGAAGGGGAGAGGGTAGGGTACGGAGGAAGGAGTGGAAGTTTAAAGAGGGAGACAGGGAGGGTAGAGAGAGGAGTAGAGTGAGCTTGCAAAGGGACGGTATAAAGGGTGGAGTGAAATGGGTTTAAAAAGAGGTATAGAGGAAGGAGTGGAATGGCTTTAAAGAGAATACTGAGGGAGGAATGGAATTGAGTTACAAAGCGAAGTAGGGAGGATACAGAGGGAGGAATGGAGTGGTGCTGATGGAGGGAACAAAGAAAGGCAGGCGAAGTACAGAGGAAGAGAAGTAAGGAGAGAGAGAGAGAGAGAGAGAGAGAGAGAGAGAGAGAGAGAGAGAGAGAGAGAGAGAGAGAGAGAGAGAGAGAGAGAGAGAGAGAGATGCTAAAAAGGAAAGTATAGGGAGGCTGTGAAGAGAAGGGAAGTGGAACGAATCAGGGAGGTAAGGTACAGATGGAGTGAAATAGGAAGGGAGAGATGTAGTAGGATGCTAAAAAGGAAAATAGGGAGGCTGTGAAGAGGGAAAGGAAGTGGAACGAGTTGGGGAGGAAACAAAAGAAGGGAGGTAAGATACAGATGGAGAGAAGTAAGGAGAGAGAAAGGTACAGTGAGATGCTAAAAAGGAAAGTATAGGGAGGCTGTGGAGGGGAAGAGGAATGGAGCGAGTTGGGGAGGAAACAAAGGAAGGGAGATAAGGTACATGTAAAGTAGGGAGAGAGATATATAGTGGAGTAGGGATGCTGTGAAGGGGGAAGGGGAAGGGAGGCGAGGGGACAGGAGCAGTGCCATGCGTCTCACCACCCTCGTAAAGTCTGTCCCAGCGTTGGTTCATCGTCCTCGCGTTCTCGTCACAACACATCGCCGCCGTTCCCTGCTGCCCAACCTTGATCAGCTGAAAGGATTTGCCCAGGGAAGTTTTGCTAATGATGTAGGTGCTGAAAATTGAAGAAGGTGGTCATGGGGATGTTAAGGGTTTATTGGTGACGTAGAGGTGGTGATGGTG
>NC_066516.1:23124034-23126534 GCF_024679095.1 Eriocheir sinensis
CTTGCTGTTATTTGCAGGCAGCGGCTGATTCATGTCGTTTCGCAACTTGAGAATTTGTCTTGAGTGGGAAGGAGGGGCGATATGGACGCGGCGCCACCTTATCTGTCCTCGAGCAGTCCTTGTCCTTGTTGATAAAGGGTCGGCACTGCCGCCACCACGCTACCGGACTGTTAGGCGGACAAAACAAGTGGTTCCCGGCGCGCATATTTGTCCCCCACGCAGATATATTTATAGATGGAAGCAAAGCAAGTCACTCCATGCGTCCATATTTGTCGTAACGGAAACACGTGATGTTGAATTGGCAAAGCAAATAGAGACAAATTTGAGGAAAAAGATGTATTTTTTTTTCTCCATTCCCTGCGTCCATATTTGTCCTAAGGAAACCTCGTCATGTTGCAATGGCTAAGGAAATGGAAATAAATGAAAAGAAAAAAATGTTGAATTGGCAAAGGAAATGGAGACTGATTAGAGGAAAAAGATGTGTTGGGTTTACTTTGTCATTCCTTGCGTCCATATTTGTCCTAAAGGAACCTCATCACGTTGCAATGGCGAAGGAAATGGAAACAAATGAAAAGAAAAAAAATTGCATTGGGTTTACTGAACACTGAAGGGTTTAATTTGGAAACTCAAAACGCATGACAGAAACGAATAGAAACGCTTGCGAGTAGAATGATACAAGTTTAATGAGACGAGGCTTCCGTGACTCAAAATAGGGACGAGGGAGGAAGGGAATAGGGTGAAAAAAAGGGGTTGGGGTGAAAGGGGTGGCTGAGGGTTGAAGGGTAAGGTGTGGGGTTGAAAGGGGTTCATGGGGAGGGGGTACAGGTTCCACAAGACGGAGCTTCGGTGACTCATTGTTTCGAAATCTTGAGAGAAGTAAACTAGTGTGTTGGGGGATCGACGCCTGCCAAGCCATTGTGTGTGTGTGTGTGTGTGTGTGTGTGTGTGTGTGTGTGCTCCTCTAGAGGGCGCTCGCGAAGTGGAAAAACACAGGTCGTTGTGAGCCGTGACTGTGCAAGCTGGCAAGTGTAGGGGGGGAGGGAGAGGCTGCCTCCGCCCCCTGCCCCTGCTCCCTGCCGCTCGTCCTGCTCCCCGACCCCCGCCCTGCCCCTGCTCCCCGACCCCCGCCTTGCTCCCATGTAATGTCTGTCCTTCAACTCAGTTCGCACACACCTATCTATCCCCCCAAGAGAGAGAGAGAGAGAGAGAGAGAGAGAGAGAGAGAGAGAGAGAGAGAGAGAGAGAGAGCATTATTAACCTTTTCGTCCTCTTTTCCAGAAACAGCGACAAGCGGAAGGAACAGTCCCGCAATGCCGCCCGCAGCCGCCGCGAGAAGGAGGGCCACCTCTACAACGAGCTGGCCTCGGTGCTGCCTCTCCCCTCGCAAAGCATTCAGCAGCTGGACAAAGCCTCCATCATGAGGCTCGCCATCGCCGACCTTGAGGTCCGCGCCGTCTTTGAAACTGGTGAGTGATGACCCCTTGTAGACTCTCCGTTTTTTGTGTGGTTCCGTTGGTGGAGCGGACGTATTTTATTTTATAGTGACGCTGCCATACTCTCTTGATCCTTTGCTTCAGTTTTGCTCTCCTCGACTTCTGGTAAGACTGGTGAGAGGCGTGAATGACTTCTGAACATTGTGGAACTCATGTCTTGGGGCCCTAACAGTATCCGTGCCTTCTTTACGTGATGACCTTTGAGGGGCGTGTTGATTAAAGGATTCATAGTCAGAGGCAGTAATGGTGTGCGTGCAGTAGTACCTGTCGGGGCCACTTCCTTGCTGGTAGGGACCACATTTTTTTTCTTTTCGTTTCGGTGACTGGCCTGGTGGTCAGTTATGTACAGGGGCTGAGTTAATATCAGGCCCAGGTTATGTATTTCTGGAATTATGCTTTGTTTTGAATAAAGATTATATCATCACTGATTTTGTGTGACAGTGAGGTCCATGGTATTTAGGTAGGCTGAGTCGACCTGAATAACGATGCTCTCCCAGATCCTTTGCTCTGTTGCTCATAGTTATTTGCAGAATAATCATTAATAATGAGCGTTTTATCTGATAACATGATAAAGAGTTTCAGTATGCCCAAATATGTACAAATTATGTGGACATAACATTTGTAATATCTTTCATTTGCATGGTAATAAGTGCCAAATTCTATTTGCAAATAGACGTTGAAAATAGCGAAGTCACTCCTCTGCTCACGGAAGTAAAGATAAAATTAAAACTCTCCTGTTAATAGGCATCTACGACGCTACACCATGAACAGATCAATTAGATCTGAAGAAGCTTGCATTGTAAACAACAGAAAAAAATAGTTACAATAATGTGTAATAATAATAATAATAATAATAATAATAATAATAATAAACGGTTTATTCAGTGTGTGTGTGTGTGTGTGTGTGTGTGTGTGTGTGTGTGTGTAGGCTGGACGCACGCCAGTCGCCATCCCTCACCCCGCCGCCCGCTCAGTCAAGCCTTGCATCACTAAGGGAGAAGCGAGAG
>NC_066516.1:23129034-23146534 GCF_024679095.1 Eriocheir sinensis
TCAAGGACACGGTTGGTCTTACTACGAAGCTGAAGCCTGAGAGAGCGAGTTTTGGCACGTGTCACCTTCTCTTGTGCGGCTGCTTGATAATAGTTCTCCTTACTCGTAACTCGCTAGGCATCAGAGGAACAACAGATCATACCACGGTGCTGAGAATGAGTGAGTTTTGTCATATCTTACAATTAACATCACAAAAAATTGAGGTTGGTGGACAAAATATATCAAAATTAGCTTAAAAATGACAAAATATATATAAATTAGCTTAAAAATGACAAAATATATATAAATTAGCTTAAAAATGACAAAGTATATCAAAATTAACTTAAAAATAACCAGTCTGTTGTAAGGAAGAGACAGCATTGCATTTAAATCTCGAGGGAAATAAATCTGAGAAGAGGGAAAGCGAGATGGAAAGCTTTGGTCAGAACTTTTTTTTGTATAACCGTGAAGGAAACATCTCAAGGGAAAAAACAAGGAAAAAAAAACTAAACAGCCTGCCAGTCGGTGCTCTTACAATGGCAAACAGAAACAGGAATTGAGACTCGATGTGTGTAAGTGGAAAAATCCAAATCCATGCAAGACAAAAAAAAAAAAAAGAAGAGGAGGAGGAGGAGGAGAGGGCAAAGGTGGCATATTCAAGGGAAAAAAAACAGGAAAAAACAAAACAACCCGCCAGTCGGTGCTCCTACAAAGGCAAACAGAAACAGGAATTGCGACTCGATGTGTGTAAAGTGAAAAATTTCGAACCCATGCAAACAAAAAAAAAAAAGAAGAGGAGGAGGAGGAGGACGAGGACGAGGAGAGGGCAAAGGTGGCATATTCTTTCCTACTAGTATTTTTTTATTCACTCCAAAAGAAAAAAAAACATCTCCCAACACAATAGCGCATAAACCATCAACAAATCCCCCGAGGAAGAACTCTGACATACAAAAATTCCCATCCTAGTATTGTTGTTGTTGTCGTTGGGCTAGTGATAGGGGGGGGAGGGGGGGGGGGAAGGGGGGACGGTTTGTTTATCCTGTACTAGTGAACCTGTTTGTGTGTTTGTTTTTCCTTGGCACTGAGCTCTCGCGTTTAGATTCCTACCGTGTGTGTGTGTGTGTGTGTGTGTGTGTGTGTGTATATATACGCGTGACCTTCATTCCCTCCCTCCCTCCCTCCCTTCCACCTTCATTCTGTTTGTCCGCGATCACCCCATCCTGTTTTTCTTGATCATTGCACCTTCTTCTGCTGCTTCCGTGTTCCTGCTGACCCTGCTTGCCAGATGGACGGCCTGAACGCGGAGGGGGATGGCAGCAAGATATCGGGCTGCCAAGATTGCGCACGTGTATAATGTGTGCGTGTGTGGGGGGGTAGGGGGGGAGCTGGGGAGTGATAGTGGAGTAGTGACCATGAGTAAAGAACCGGGAAGGGGAAGGGGTAGGGGAAGGGGAAGGATTGCATGCATGAAGCGCTTCCCTGATCCTCCCGTGTGCCCTTGGTAGGCGCGTGTCCTGTCCTCTCTCTTCCCGTCACCCTTCCCGACTCCTCCACGCCGATCGCTTCCCTCTTCTTCCCTGTGCCTCATCTCTACGCTCACTCCCCTTTCCTTCCCCTCTGCCCTGTCTTCTCCATACGCCTATTATCACTTCCCTTCTCTCTGTCTCTCCTCTACGCCTATCATTTCCCTCTCCTTCCCTGTGCCTCTTCTCTAAGCTCACTCCCATTTAGTCCCCTCTTCCCTTTCCTTCTCTCAGTCTCTCCTCTACGCCTATCCTTTCCCTTTCCTTCCCTTTGCCGATGTTTCGCTGCCCTGTTTCCTTTTTGCACCTACCCCTTCCCTTTCCTTTCCTCTACCTTTTTAACTTTGTATGACACTAAACCCTTCACTTCGCTCTGCTTCCCAATGTTCCTGTTCCCTTGCTCCCCCATGTGATAGGTTCTCCACCATGCCTTTCCTCCCTCTCCTCCCTCCCTCCCTCCTGTCACCCTTCTGCGTCAGCCTTCTTCGCCATATTGTAACAGCACACTTTCTATCATCCATTTACATTCCTGCCAATCTACACACCTCCTCCTCCGTGCGTCAGTCCACTTACCTTCCCTTCAATCGTCCTTCCACTCGGCCGCATTGAAGGTGTGTGTGTGTGTGTGTGTGTGTGTGTGTGTGTGTTCTTAGCAGCGACCTCTTTCACTCCCATCAATTTCAAACCTTCCTCCTTCATCATCCACCTCGCGAACTACATTTATATTCTCTCGCTTTTTGGTTAGTTTTTTTTTTTTATTTGGGGGGGGGAGGAGGGGGGCAGGATTAGTTTGTCTCAGGTTATTTTTTATCCCCCTCCCCCCTTTGTTTTTAGGAGTGTCTTGCCATCCTCTTCACCTGCGCCTCATCCCCTCCCCCCCCTTGCACTACCCAGCCAGACTCGTGATTTCCCCTTCGCCCTCTCTAGACTCCCTTCCTGCTCTAAATAATCTTATCGCACACGTTCTTTTTCACTCTGCAGCCTCCCGTCCCGCCCTCGTGCTCTCCCGTAGTCACCCTCACATGCTCCAGACACCCCACCCCCTTCCCCACCCATTCCTCACCCCACATCTCCACTCAGCCGGCAAACTCGGGTCTTGCCAAACGCATGAGCAGTGGGAGGGGGGGTGAGATGGGGTGAGGGAAAGGGGGGGGAGCTGGGGAAGGGTGAGGGAAAGAGGGGAATGAGGAAGGGGGAGGGAGCTGAGGAAGATTAGGGAAAGGGGGAAGGATGAGGAAAAGGATAGGGAGGGTATGAGGAAGGGTGAGGGGAGAGGTGTGAGGAAGGGTGAGGGAAAGTGGGGGATAAGGAAGGATGGGCGGAGGGGGGTTAAGGAAAAGGGAAGGAAAGGAACGACTGAGGAGGAGGGGGAAGGGAAAGGGAGAGGAGGATGAGAAAAGTTGAGGGTAAGGGGGGGGGGGTGAGGAAAGATTAGGAAAAGGGGGGGCGGGAGGGGGGGGGGGGGCAGCGCATGACACGGGGTGAGTTACTCCTCCCTTCCCGGCGCCCTCTGTCTGGTGTGTGCCAAGTCAAGGCTGTCTCGCGAAGGTTGTTGCCCCCGCCTTTTGCGTCCCTCGTGCCCTCTCACCTTTCCCTGCAACAAAAACAAACAAAAAAACAACATTGCGCAACTTTTACCGGCGTCATAAAACCCGACATTATCAAGAGTGGGGTTTTCAGGGGCACTGCAAGAACACCGGGAGGTCAGTGGAGAGAGGAGGAACACCCTTTAAGTTTTGCCAGTCACTTCCCTTTACTTTTCTCTGCGCGCTGTAGTACCGAGGAGGGGGACAAGAGATAGCCATCCCAAAAAAGAACAACACTCAACATTCCTCCTCCTCTTGTCTTTCTCCCAAATCTTCCACGACACTTTCCACCCACGTCTCCATTTCCCTTTCCCCTCCCTGCACGCTGATCCAAGAGAAAGAGATACAACAGGCACTTCGAAAACACCTATACGCCAGTCCTTCTCTACCTGGGTTTCTCTTAATTCTTTCCCTTTTGCTACCCACCCACCTCCTCACGTCTTTTTCCATCTTCCTGGCGCCTTAATACCACTAGAGGAAAGAACACTGTATAATCCTTCTCTACCTGTCTTGCTCCTAAATCTTGCCCCCTTCACTTCCGACCCATCCATCATCCCTGTTCCTTTTCCTCTCCCTGCATTCCCACCAGCTAGCATACACCCATCCACCTCATCGCTATAGTAACTCCAGCATCGTTTTTTCGCCGCATCAGAAACCTGTTAATAATATAAGTCTCCGTTGCACTGTGGAGACAAACATCGAAGCTTGCGAGGAAAGTATTGCACCTTGAAACCATTTAATTGTAGCCTAGCTCAACGTTGTAGTATTTTCAGCTTTATAAATCTTGTGAAAATATCGCCCTGGCTCGTGCTTGGCGTAGGAACCTCTGGCATACTACAGAGGAATGTGTGTGGTGGGACAAGGAGAGCAAGGCTAGTCATGTGATGGGTTTTTTCTCTTGTGTGTTGGGCCGCTATGCAAAGAAAACCAGTGCATTAGTAGTAGTAGTAGTAGTAGTAGTAGTAGGAGTAGGAGTAAGAGGAGGGAGAAAAATAAGTATACAAGTGAGAAAAAATAAGAGATAACGATGAAGAGCTTAAAGAAAAGATGAAAGTTGAGGGAGGATGAGAAGGAAGGAAGAAAGCGAGGGAAGGGCACTTGCATAATTCACTGCTAACTGTTTATAATGCCTTCAGGAGGCGAAGAGGAAGGAGGGAAGAGGCGCAGAAGGAGGAGGGAGGCGAGGGGACAGTGAGATCCATGAAAGGGCATCAAGGGAAACTACAAAAAAAAATATATATATAAATCCAAATCGTCCCCTCGTTACATATCTCTTTACCACTAACCCTTTTCTTCCCTTCTTTACTGCATCTTCTCCACCCTTCTCTTCCTTAACCCTTCAACGTCCCTTTCTTTTTACTTTACCTCTCCTTCCCCCTTCCCCCTTTTCTTACCCCTTCTTCAATAACCCTTTTCTTCCCATCTATACTGCACCTTCACCCTTCTCTTCCTTAACCCTTCAACGTCCCTTTCTTTTTCCTTTACCTCTCCTTCCCCCTTCCCCTTTTTCTTACCCCTTCTTCAATAACCCTTTTCTTCCCATCTATACTGCACCTTCTCCACCCTTCTCTTCCTTAACCCTTCAACGTCCCTTTCTTTTTCCTTTACCTCCCTATTGCCCCTTCCCCCTTTTCTTCCCCCTTCACCAATAACCCTTTTCTTCCCATCTTTACTGCACCTTCTCCACCCTTCTCTTCCTTAACCCTTCAACGTCCCTTTCTTCCTCCTCTACCTCCCTATTGCCCCTTCCCCCTTTTCTTACCCCTTCTTCACTAACCTTTTTCTTCCCATCTTTACTGCACCTTCTCCACCCTTCTCTTCCTTAACCCTTCAACGTCCCTTTCTTTTTCCTTTACCTCTCCTTCCCCCTTCCCCTTTTTCTTACCCCTTCTTCAATAACCCTTTTCTTCCCATCTATACTGCACCTTCTCCACCCTTCTCTTCCTTAACCCTTCAACGTCCCTTTCTTCCTCCTCTACCTCCCTATTGCCCCTTCCTCCTTTTCTTGCCCCTTCGTCATCCCAAACAGAGTCCCCTCGATGACCTGACATGTATAAGGAAAGCATGAGACAGTGACAGCAAAGTAGGAAAAATTATAAAAAAAAGGGGGGGGGGGTTGCTCTTGCGTGATAAAAGTGAAGAGTTAGTTAATATATTTTAGGAAAAGATCGTAAATGTCGTGGCACGTGTAAAAGGTCTCACAAAGCTTGTTCAGGAAGTCGTGCAGGAGCTGTTGCGTGATTGTGAGGGTTTTAGGTAATGCTGTTTAAGGCTTAACATTATTTAGGACGACGATTTTATGTGTGTGCTTTCGTGTCGCATGCCTCACAAAGAGTATGAAAGAAACGTTGAAGCATTCCGCAACGTTTTTTGGATTTATTATTATTATTATTATTATTATTATTATTATTATTATTATTATTATTATTATTATTATTATTTTATTATTTATTTTTTTATTTTTTTTATTTTTTTACGTCTTCGCCTGTTGCGCCGGTAGGCTTTCCTTCGTCTCAAGGCCTAATGCTTGGCCCCAGCCCGTTGTGGCGCAGGCAAGTGTTTATAGTGGCGCCATCTTGCATTGGATTAAGTGTCATTAATTATTTGACATTTTACAAGCGGATATCGTGGATTAGCAAAGGGACATAGGTAGGTTTCAGATATGAGGCGTTTAGTGTTAAGGGTCTACCAAACCAATTAGCGGTTTTTTGTTTATTTATTTATTTATTTATTTATTTTTTTACAGTTAGCCCTAAGCCGGTATTCTGTTTATTAGGCATCGAGCAACTGGAATCTTGCTCCATCATGTAGTGAAGCAAGTTAGGGAAGAGTGACCTTTTAGCGGGCGACTCGTGGGCAGGACTGGTAATGGCTGCTAATGATGATGACGATGACGATGACGATGATTGTTTCAGGACAGGATAGTAAGGGTCTTGTGTTTTATTGTGGGACTGACGAACCGTATGAAGCGTCTAAGCGATAATAATGATGATGTAATGATGACGGTGGTAGTGATTAAGACCAGGATTCCTATGGTCGTATTATAAAACATTTCGTCGTCCAAGAACACAAATTTGCCAAGGCTTTCTTATGAGTTGTGGGCATTTTCAGTAGTAGTTTTATGACCCTGGTGGTAGTGTGACCCTTCCTCTGTACCGTGAACGTAAAGAAACACATATTTGACAAGGCTTTCGTAGGAGTTGTGGGTATTTCCAGGGGTAGTTTTATGTCCCTGGTGGTAGTGTGACCCTTCCTCTGTACCGTGAACCTAAAGAAACACATATTTGACAAGGCTTTCGTAGGAGTTGTGGGCATTTTCAGTAGTAGTTTTATGACCCTGGTGGTAGTTTGACCCTTCCTCTGTACCGTGAACCTAAAGAAACACCCATTACAACCTTATTGACTCCATCTTTGACCTTTAGAAGTAGCTGATGTGAGAAGGGAAGGTGTTTTGTAATACCGATCTAAGGACCTTGCTCTTCATTCCAGGCCTGACGAAGCGCATCAAGGGCAGCGGCGGGAGCAAGCTGGACCAGGAGATGGACGAGTACCATATGAAGGCGCTGGACGGCTTCCTGCTGGTGGTCAACACGGACGGCCGCGTCATCTACACCTCGGAGAACATCGCCACCTTCCTGGGCCACCCTCAGGTAACGCACGTCGGGTTCTTGTCTTCCTCTTCCTCCTCTTCTGACCACTCCGCTTCCTCCATGTACAAATTTTCTCTCCTTGCCTTCCTCGTCTTCCTCTTCCTCCTCTTCTGACCACTCCTGTTCCTCCATGTACAAATTTTCTCTCCTTGCCTTCCTCGTCTTCCTCTTCCTCCTCTTCTGACCACTCCTGTTCCTCCATGTACTGATTTTCACTCCTTGCCTTCCTCTTCTCTCCTTCTCTTGGATGTTTCAGTTGGGTTCGGTTTGAGGCTTTGCTGGGTACTTCATCTGGTGCCCTTTTTTTCACGCCCATATTTTCAGTCTTATTGGTTCTTCTCTATTGGGTCTTCTTCTTTCTCTCCTGTTACGTCTGTTCTTCCTCTTCTTCTACACTGTCTTTCCTCTTCTGTGGCCGCGTCCTCTCAGCTACATGATCCTTCTCTCTCTTTCTCTATCCTCTCAGTTATTGCTATTTTCTTTCTTTTTTATTTGTATGTTTTTTATCTCTTGTTTATCTTTTCTTTCTTATCTATCTCTGTTTGTTGATTGTGTTTTCCTTCCTGTGTTTGCTCATCTCCTCTTGATCTTATTTTCCCTTATTTTCTTTTAGTTGTCTGTCGCTTTTTCTTCTTTTTTCTTAATCTTGGTCTTTGTTTCCATTCTTCTCTCTTATCTGTCTCTGTTTGTTGGTCGTCTCTCCTTTCCTTCCTCCCTCCCTACGTCATCTGCTTGCTCTCCTCACTCGTGGTTATCTCTATCTGTCTGTCTTTTGTCTCTGTCTTCTTACACATTGTCAACTCTCTCGTCTTCTCAGCTCTATCTCCTTATGATCTGTTTTTCTCTCCTCCTTTCTCTTCTTGGTTCTCTCTTTCTTTTTCTCTTTCGGTTATCTCCTGTTTTTTATCTCAATTTGTTTCCATTCTTCTGTCTTCACTATCTCGGTATTTTCATTGTCTGTCTTTTTTCCTTTCTGTTAACTCTCCTTATGATCTGTTTTTCTCTTCTCCTCTCTTTGCTTTTCTCTCTTGGTTATCTCCTCTTTTTTATCTCTATGTTTCCAATCTTCTGTCTTCACTATCTCGGTATTTTCATTGTCTGTCTTTTTTTTCCTTTCTGTTAACTCTTTCTCCTTATGATCTGTTTTTCTCTCCTCCTCTCTTTGCTTTTCTCTCTTGGTTATCTCCTCTTTTTTATCTCAATTTGTTTCCATTCTTCTGTCTTCACTATCTCGGTATTTTCATTGTCTTTTTTTCCTTTCTGTTAACTCTATCCTTATGACCTTTTTCTTCCTTTTTATCAGCTATTCCTCCTTATGATCTCTGTTTTCTCCTCAATCTTTCTTAGTTATCTCTCTCTAATCTTCCTTTTTATCAGCTCTCTCTCCTTATGATCTCTGTTTTCTCCTCTCTCTGTCTTAGTTATCTCTCTTGTATCTTTCTCCCGTCTTTATCTTCTTACTGTTGGTCACTTCTCGTCTATTATAAGCTCAATTTCCTTACGATCTCTTCTCTCTTGTATCTTTCTCCCGTCTTTATCTTCTTACTGTTGGTCACTTCTCGTCTATTATAAGCTCAATTTCCTTACGATCTCTTCTCTCTTAGTTATCTCTCTTGTCTTTCTCCAGTCTTTATCTTCTTACTGTTGGTCACTTCTCGTCTATTATAAGCTCAATTTCCTTACGATCTCTTCTCTCTTGGTAATCTCTCTTGTCTTTCTCCAGTCTTTATCTTCTTACTGTTGGTCACATCTTGTCTATTATAAGCTCAATTTCCTTACGATCTCTTCTCTTTTGGCTTATCTCTTGTCTTTCTCCAGTCTTTATCTTCTTACAGTTGGTCACATCTTGTCTATTATAAGCTCAATTTCCTTACGATGTTATGTCTCTTGTCTTTCTCCCGCCTCTATCTTCTCACAGTTGGTCACCTCTTGTCTATTATAAGCTCAATTTCCTTACGATCTCTTCCCTCTTGGTCTATCTCTCTTGTCTTTCTCCCGTCCCTGTCTTCCTGTACATGGTTGCGTCTCGCCCCTCTCTTTAATTAACCTTGCCCAGTCACTTCTCCCGCCTCATCAGCCTCAGCCTCTTCCTCTTCCTCTTCCACGTGGCGCCATCTCCTCCTCTTGTTTGCATATCTTGTGTTTGTCCACCGTGCTTAATTGTGTTGTGTATGTATGTATGTATGTATGTATGTATTCTCTTAACTAACTCAGGAACTCTCTCTCTCTCTCTCTCTCTCTCTCTCTCTCTCTCTCTCTCTCTCTCATCAGCATAAATAGCGATAAGATTTCCGTTCAGTATATTTGTCTCCTCTTCATGGCTGATGAGAGAGAGAGAGAGAGAGAGAGAGAGAGAGAGAGAGAGAGAGAGAGAGAGAGAGAGAGAGAGAGAGAGAGAGAGAGAGAGAGAGTGTTTAGGTTCGCTTCTGATCTTGAATTTGAATTATGCTTCAATCCCTGATCTATAATTAGGTCCGAGGCGCTTGGCAACACACACACACACACACACACACACACACACACACACACACACACACGTAATCCTAGACCTTGCTAGAACGTTATAATCTGTAATCTTCGTCGAGGAATGACAACGCTTACTAAGTATTAATAGGAAGGACGAAGGGGGAGAAGGGGGGAAGGGGGGGAAAGAAGAGCACCCCCCCCCCCTCACACACACACACACGAGTATGCACCAGATGTATGTAAGCGGAAAATCCTGTGTTGCGTAGTCGCGGGGGAGGTGGAGAGAGAGGAGAGAGGCGTGCAATGAATGATTTTAAAACAGCTACCGTAAAAATAAAAAGTAAATATGTAAAAGAGAGCAGTCGAAGGAACATCGCGGCGGAAAATTTTTAAGATATTGAAAACGATTTGAAGACTGAGAAGATAGAAGAGGAAGAATTGAAGATAAAGATATAGAATGAAGGCTGAAGATTGAGGATTGCAGATAAAGAAATTTGAAACTAAAGAATTGAAGATTGAAGATAAAGATAAAATGAAGGCTCAAGACAAAGAATTGAAGATTAAATATTGAGGATTGAAGATAAAGATGGATTAAAGATTGAGTATAAGATAAAAAGACCCTTATTGAAGACATAGATAAAAAAAAAACGAAGATTGAAGAATGAGGACTGAAGATAAAGAAAACTGAGGATAAAAAAAGACATCCCTATTGAAAAAAAAATCCATGAAACTTTTGAATCGGTTGCAAGATGGCGCTGCTGGGCTCCCGTATCGATGGTTCAAGGCCGACCATTCCCACACGGCGGCGCCTCTGTAGCCACCACGCGTCGCTGGGAGGGCCATTACCATGCTGACCGCCGTTGGGTGACTGGCTGCCTGACTGTCTGAATAACCGTCTGACTGACTGATACAAGGCTCCTAAATCTCAAAACCCCAACCCCGAAAGCAGTCACGTTCACCTGTCCTAAAAACTGACTGGTTGACTAATTGGCTGGCTGACTGAACAACTGACTGGCTGAGGAATTTGCCAGAGGAACAGCGATTAGCGGGCTTTTTTTAACACCTTTTTTTGATGCCCTTGAGCTGTTTCTTTTGCTGTAAATAAAAAAAAAGTCATAAATCCCATCAAAGAAGCACTCTGCACTCCCACCAGAAGCTCACTTGGCTGACTGACTAAATAACTGGCTAATTGAGTGACTGTTTGACTGGTGAACGGGCTCTAGGTCTCAAAAAAGCTCACCCCAAAACAATCACATCTGCCATGCCCTCCTCACTCCCACCTGCTGCTCATTCTCTAAACCCTTTCCTTGATGCCTCGGCTCCGGTTCACTCTCTTCACAGCCTCCCATATACCTTCCGCCTTTCCCTTCCTCCCCCGTGCCTCCTGACTTTCGCATTCCCTCACTATCTATGGGTAACCTCGCCGTCTTAAGGGGCTATTACACTGGGCAAATTTTCCGTGGATCTTCAGTCAACCCACGATTTCCGCTAGCGTGGTTCTCAATTGTTTGTTATTGCTGATGATGATGATGGTGAGTAATACCGTCGTCTTTCAGTGACATCTACCGTAGCTTTGGAAGATCGTGCGTTAAGTGGATCTGAGTAGTCTCTCTCTCTCTCTCTCTCTCTCTGTTACTGGTTTTCGATTTATTAATAGGCATGGGTTTGGTTGTATTAATGAAGCAAATGTCATTTTATGTTAGTGGGCGTGGGTGGGAGGTGTGCAAAGTGGGCGGTGTCACCTAATGTGCAGAGTTGCGTGTGGTCGTGAGAAGCCATGATCCCAACTTATGTGTGTATGCGTGTGTGTGTGTGTGGGTGTGCGTGTATGTGTGTGGGTGTGGGTGTGGGTGCAAGGGAAATACAGTCACCTATTTTGCGGGGTTGGGTGTAGTCGTGAAAGAAATAGTCAACTTATGTGTGTGAATGCGTGTATGTGTGAGTCATCTTGTTATGTGTGTGAATGTGTGCGGGCGAAATGCAATTATCTGTTCGTGGCTGCATGGATGTGGCTGTGGGTGTGTGGGCGGGTGCGTGCGTGCGTGCAGTTAATGATGCGTGCAGTTAATGATAATGGAACCCTGCCCCCCCCCAAAAAAAAAAATAATCTCATAATTTTTCCCTTTTATCCGGCAAGGTGACTGTGTGCAAGTGTGAGGAAATATGACAATTATTCTTATGTTTATTCTTATATTTGGGTGTCTGAGTAGTTATGGGGGCCGGCGACAGGTTTTTCCAGCCGTGTGTGTGTGTGTGTGTGTGTGTGTGTGTGTGTGTGTGTGTGTGTGTGTGTGTTGTTTAAAATTCTAGAAACAATTAAGTCGCCACAATTTTTCCTTCTTCAAGTCACGTAAGTCATGATGTCACGGGCTGGAGGGAGGCCATCGAACCCCCTGACACCGACCGAACGACCAGCCGCCCGACCGACCTCACCAAAGCCAGTCAAAGGGAACTCGCGTCTTTTTCTCACTGCATACGAGTTCTCCATTGTTCACGATTGTCTGGAAAGGCGGGCGGCGGAACGGGTGTTGCAAGAACCTGTGTGGGTGGAGTAGTGGAGGGGTGTTGCGGGGAGGAATGGGAGAGGCGTGTTGCTCTGGAGTGTTGGATTGAGTTGTATAGGGATGTAAAGGATATCGTGGTGGTGCATGGTGACGGGGGAACTGCTGAGGTGCTGTGGAAAAGGGAGGGAGGTGTACTTTGCTCTGGGGTGTTGTATTCGTTGTATGGGGGAGGGAAATGTGATGGTGGTGCAGAGTGTTGTGGGAGTTGTTTTGTAATGTGTTATAAGGGCATAGTGGTGAGGGCTGAGTTAAGGGGCTATTACACTGGGCAAATTTTACGTGGATCTTCAGTCAAACCAAGATTTCCGCTGGCGTGGTTCTCATATTTCCGTGGTTTTCTGACGTGTCCACGATCTTCCAAAGCTACGGTAGATCTCATCGAAGGACAACGGTATTACTCACCATCATCATCAGCAGCAATAACAAAAAAACAAATGAGAACCACGCTAGCGGAAATCGTGGTTTGACTGAAGATCCACGGAAAATTTGCCCAGTGTAATAGCCCCTTAACCCTTACACTGCCAAGCTGCCGTCCGTGCGCGCATTTCACACACCACAAACTTTCCTGACCTTCCCGTCATCACCGCACCCTCTTTTCATCCACATATTTATATTGTGTAAAGTCCTGTACATGAGACTGTATTATATTTTGTAGTACAATACCTATAGTTAGGCATATGAATACAATTTACTTTCTACCTTATACTTTCCTCCCCATGCAACGAATACAACTCCATCAACTATATATATATATATATATATATATATATATATATATATATATATATATATATATATATATATATATATATATATATATACGCTATTCTCTTCTTCAACACATTTTAATTTACTTGGCATTTTCTTCTGTAAACTTTCCTAGCTCTGCAATATTTTTCTTAGCAACTGATTAACTATATACAACCTCCTTTTACTTTTTATACTATCTAAACTACTATTCTCTTCTTCAACCTCCTTATTTATTAAACTATTCTTACATATCTCTACCGCTGAAATATTTTTCTTAACTGGATCAACTATATACAACTACTTTTGTTTATTAGTCTCTTTTCTTCTACAATTTTAATATGTATTTTTATAATATATATATATATATATATATATATATATATATATATATATATATATATATATATATATATATATATATATATATAATAAAATATATATATATATATATATATATATATATATATATATATATATATATATATATATATATATATATATATATATATATATATATATATATATATATATATATATTTCACCGGTAGAAAATTGACTGGAAAAAAGCCTAATAAATAAAGAATATTCTAAATTCATATAGTTGCTGAAAAATATTTCAGCAGTTGAAAATTTACAGAAGAACATGATAAATAAAAGGACCTATACTATTCCTGTAATTTTTGCTTTCTTTCCTTTTCGTCTTCCGTTTTTATAATATTTTTTTCTTTACTCTTAAAAGACAGTTAAGAAAAACATGTCATTTGGTTTTGGTGTTGAGATCGTTAATAATTTTCTAAAGAAAAAACAAAATAAATCTTCGTTATACTGGATTACATTACATACGGTGAATTGATATATATATATATATATATATATATATATATATATATATATATATATATATATATATATATATATATATATATATATATATATATATATATATATATATATATATATATATATATATATATATATATATATATATATATATATATATATATATACATCGCCATTTTCTTCCTTTAACTCTTATTTTATTTATTAGGCTTTTTCTTCTGTAATTTTCTAGTTAATATTTTTCTTAATATACAACCTTTATACTTATTCTCTTCTCTTTAACCTCCTTTATTTATTAGGTTTCTCTGCAAATTTCTACCGCTGAAATATTTTTCTTAGCAACTGGATGAACTATATACAACCTACTTTTATTTATTAGTCTTTTTTCTCCTACAAATTTCTCTAACTGTAGTATTTTTTTAGCAACTTAAAAACTATCTAAACGCCTCCTCTTCCTTCAACCTCCTTTATTATTTGCTTCCTCTGTAAATTTCTCTACCTCTTAAATATTTTCTTTGCACTGGAGCAATATATATATATATATATATATATATATATATATATATATATATATATATATATATATATATATATATATATATATATAGTTGATCCAGTATTTTAGAAAAAGTTTCAGCAATAAAAAGAGGTTGTATATAATTCATCCAGTGTAAGAAAATATTTGTATGTTGAGAAATTTACAGAAGAACCTGATAAATAAAGGACGCATACTATTCCTGTATTTCTTTTCTTTCCTTTTCGTCTTCGTTTTACTCTGTGTTTTACTCATAAAAGACAGTTAAAAAAACATGTCAGACGGTTTTATGTTGAGATCGTTAAGTTAATACCTTGGTTGGATTAAAAAGAAAACAAAATAAATTCATATATATATATATATATATATATATATATATATATATATATATATATATATATATATATATATATATATATATATATATATATATATATATATATATATATATATATATATATATATATATATATATATATATATATATATATATATATATATATATATATATATATATATATATACATATCCTCTTCCCTTCAACCTCATTTTATATATTTGACTTTTCTTCTGTGATATCTTGAGCGCTGCAATATTTTTCTAGCAACTGATTAACTCTATACAACCTCCTTTTAATTTTTTATACTATCTAAATACGCTTTTCTTTCAATCTCCGATTTATTTATTAGGCTTCTTCCGTACATTTTCGTCTGCTGAAATATTTTTTCTTAGCAACTGGATCACTATATATAACCCACTTTTTGTTTATTAGTCTTTTTTCTTCTACAAATTTCTCTAACCCTTTAGTATTTTTTTACCAATTGATAAACGATCTAAACGTCTATTCCTTCAAACCTCCTTTATATATATATATATATATATATATAGTTGATCCAATAACAAATGTTTTGGCTCTAGATAAAGGATCCATATTTATGACAATTATATATATATATATATATATATATATATATATATATATATATATATATATATATATATATATATATATATATCTCTATATGAAAAACCTCATTTATATATAAGACTTTTCTTCTATATTCTTTATGATGCAATATTTTTCAGTTAAATTGATTAATATATAAGAACCTCCTGTTAAATAAAGGACGTGCATACTATCTCGTTATTCTTCTTTTCAACCTCCTTTATTTTTTTAGGGCTTCTTCCGTAAATTTATACCTGTTAAATATTTTAGGCAAATGGATACAAATTGAACTCTATCTCATTTATTAGCCTTTTTTTCTTTACAAATATCTCTAACGCTGTAATATTTTTCATATAACTAGATAAAACTAATCAAATGCCCTCCCTCTTTCCTTAAACTCTTTTTCTCTTTATTTAACTTATAAATTTCTATACCTCACATATATATATATATATATATATATTATATATATATATATATATATATATATATATATATATATATATATATATATATATATATATATATATATATATATATATATATATATATATATATATATATATATATATATATATATATATATATATATCTTCCTTCAACTTCTTCAATTTTCATTTATATATATAGGTTTTCTTCTGTAAACTTTTCTAGCGCTGCAATATTTTCTTAGCAACTGATTAACTATACACAACCTCCTTTATTTTTTATACTATCTAAAACGCTATTTTCTTCTTTCAACCTCCTTTACTTACTAGGCTTCTTCCGTAAATCTCTACCGCTGAAATATTTTTTCTTAGCAACTGGATCAACTATATACAACCTACTTTCATTTATTAGTCTTTTCTTTTACAAATTTCTTTAACACTGTAATATTTTTCTGAGCAACTGATATATATATCTATATATATATATATATATATGTATTTTATATATATATATATATATATATATATTTGACTAACAAATATTTTCTAACATAGAAAATATATATATATATATATATATATATATATATATATATATATATATATATATATATATATATATATATATATATATATATATATATATATATATATATATCCATATATCTATATATATATTTCAGCGGTAGAAATTGACGGAAAAAAAGCCTAATAAATAAAAGAGGTTGTATATGTTGATCCAGTTACAAGAAAAATATTTCAAAGGTTGAGAAATTTCAGAAGAACCTAAATAAATATAAGGACGTGCACACTATTTCGTATTTTTTCTTTTCTTTCCTTTTCGTCCTCGTTTACTCGTGTTTTACTCTTAAAAGACAGTTAAGAAAAACATATCAGACAGTTTTGGTGTTGAGATCGTTAATAATTCTTTGGCCGGACTAAAGAAAAACAAAATAAATCTTCGTTATACTGGATTACATTACGCATGGTATATATATATATATATATATATATATATATATATATATATATATATATATATATATATATATATATATATATATATATATATATATATATATATATATTCTTTTCTCTTTCTTCAACCTTATTTATTATTTATTAGGCTTTTTCTTTTCTGTAATATTCTTCTTGCGCTGCAATATTTTTCTTAGCAACTGATTAACTCTATATAACCTACTTTTATTCATTTTACTATCTAAAATGCTATTCTTTTTCTTTCAACCTCCCTTATTTATTAGGCTTCTTCCGTACATTTTCTCTCTACCTCTGAAATATTTTTCTTAGCAACTGATCAACTATTTACAACCTACTTTCTTTATTAGTCTTTTTTTTACAAATTTCTAACACTGTAGTATTTTTTTAGCAACTGATAAACTATTCTAAGCCCTCCTTTTCCTTCAACCTCCTTTTATTAATTTGGCTTCCTCTGTAAATTTCTTTACCTCACAAATATTTTTCTTAGGCCATTATATATATATATATATATATATATATATATATATATATATATATATATATATATATATATATATATATATGGTAAGTTGATCTATATCAATACAAGACATTTGCGGTAGAAAGAAGGTGAGGGAAAAAAAAGTTCATAATAAATTATATAGCATAAGTGAAACAGAGGTTGTACATCAGTTAGATCCAGCTGTTCAACGATGAAATATTTTGAAAAAGCTGCAGAAGAAATTTTGTAATAGAACCACTACATAAAATAAAGTGAGTGCATGTACCTATTTTGTATTTTTCCTTTCTTTCCTTTTCGTCTTCGTTTTACTCGTGTTTCAGCCTCTAAAGACAGCTAAGAAAAAGAAACATATCAGACGCTTTTATGTCCAGGGTTATTAATTCTATTGACCAACTAAAAGAAAAACAAAAATAAATCTTCGTTATACTATATATCCTTTCTCGTTACACTTTATATATATATATATATATATATCTATATATATATTATATATATATATTATATATGATATATATATATATATATATATATATATATATATATATATATATATATATATATATATATATATATATATATATATATATATATATATATATATATATATATATATATATATATATATATATATATATATACATACACACTCACACACTCCTCTCTCCTTAAACCTCATTTTATTTATTAGGTTTTTTCTGTGATATCAGATATTAACAACTTTTATGTGATATT